>NW_025745881.1:7500-212500 GCF_021184085.1 Oncorhynchus gorbuscha | reverse complement strand
AACTCAGGACTCATTTAAATAACAAACATACAGTCAAGGAAACACGCAGACCAGCTATGGTCAAAGAACTACTCTCCATCATCCATACGACCAGGCGGGGGGGACATGACGAAGGGGGTTTGGCTGACCACAGGTACCTGGGGCTGGGCATCTCCCGGCGGCTCTGGGGAGGTGCTGGCTACGCTGATGACGGGCACCACAACGACCAGCGGCTGAGTAGGCATCATTTGGGGCGGCATAGAGGAGGCCGGTGGCACCGGCGGTGGATGAGTCACCAGAGTGGGTGCAGATACAAAACCAGGTAGAGGATGAGCCCCAGGAGGCAGAGGTAAGGCTGCAGCTGCTATAGGGCTCTGTGGGGACACCAGGGCTCCCCCAGGGGGTGACGCCGCCCCTTGGGCTGCAGCTGCAGTAACCGGGACCGAGGGCTGATTGAAGGCCATCTGTGCCACAGAGACAAGTCCCACTGAGGAGGGAGGTGGAGCCATACTGCAAGGCTGGGGGCGGGAGGAGGAGAGCAAGGGGCGGGTCAGGTCAGGTTAGGACTGGCTAGGGTAACGAAGGGTCATGGGAACTAAGTTGGAGTGGGCGGATTATGGATGATAGAAATAGTAAGTCCACTTCTATGGGATGGATATTATGTTGGTGGTTGACTAAAGGGTGACTGAAGGAACACAACTCAAGGGGATAAGAGTGTGTATGGTGGGTGTGACAGAATGTAACACTGTGCATACAATCACTAAACAAACAAAGTCAACACACAAAGCCACGCACCACAACAACATGCGACCAAACACGATGTGTTTCACAAATGGCATGAAAGCGGATGTCAACCCGATGGTTCAACTGGTTCAACTGCACTGTGAGAACAAAGCAGTGCTAAGGTGTGGACAGGACTCCTCATGAGGCCCTCTCCACTCAGTGGTACAACACGCCTGCGGTGACATCATGCTGTTGGTCACTAACATGGACTCTAATGGAACAGCCATGATCGTCCATTAGACCTCAATTCACATTTATCGACAAACACAGAAGACACTGAAAAACAGATACTTTTCTACTCAAACAACAACAACACAAGTGATACTGAGTGAGGACAGCTGATACTAATGGAAATGGACACACGTACATTCGCACACATAAACACGCTCTACCACCCTAGTGGGGACCAGCACTATAATAACAGCACAGCGAGTGGTACCCGGACCAGAGCTAGCTATAATAACAGCACAGCGAGTGGTACCTGGACCAGAGCTAGCTATAATAACAGCACAGCGAGTGGTACCTGGACCAGAGCTAGCTATAATAACAGCACAGGGAGTGGTACCTGGACCAGAGCTAGCTATAATAACAGCACAGGGAGTGGTACCTGGACCAGAGCTAGCTATAATAACAGCACAGCGAGTGGTACCTGGACCAGAGCTAGCTATAATAACAGCACAGCGAGTGGTACCTGGACCAGAGCTAGCTATAATAACAGCACAGCGAGTGGTACCTGGACCAGAGCTAGCTATAATAACAGCACAGCGAGTGGTACCTGGACCAGAGCTAGCTATAATAACAGCACAGTGAGTGGTACCTGGACCAGAGCTAGCTATAATAACAGCACCGTGAGTGGTACCTGGACCAGAGCTAGCTATAATAACAGCACCGTGAGTGGTACCTGGACCAGAGCTAGCTATAATAACAGCACAGTGAGTGGTACCTGGACCAGACCTAGCTATAATAACAGCACAGCGAGTGGTACCTGGACCAGAGCTAGCTATAATAACAGCACAGTGAGTGGTACCTGGACCAGACCTAGCTATAATAACAGCACAGCGAGTGGTACCTGGACCAGAGCTAGCTGGTGTGCCTGGTAGAGATAGTACAGGTGTTCTAAGCTGGGCGAAGGGGACATAACAGAAGCGCCCAGCTCACTAGCGCACAGCTGAAGACCACCAACCATGCATGCAGGCAGACCAGGCCAGGGCAGGCAGACCAGACAGACCAGGCCAGGCAGACCAGACAGACCAGGCCAGGCAGACCAGGGCAGGGAAGGCAGACCAGACCAGGCCAGGCAGACCAGACAGACCAGGCCAGGCAGGCAGACCAGACCAGACAGACCAGGCCAGGCAGGCAGACCAGACCAGACAGACCAGGGAAGGCAGACCAGGCCAGGGCAGGCAGACCAGACAGACCAGGCCAGGCAGGCAGACCAGACAGACCAGGCCAGGCAGACCAGACAGACCAGGCCAGGCAGACCAGACCAGACAGAGAAAGCAGCATGTCATAGAAGTGTAGTGAGTGGATGAAAGAGTGAGAAAGTCAAAGGAATAAAAACAGAAAGAAAGGATGGAAAACTGAAGTAAGAAATGTGAATGTTAAAATGTGTTAACAAGAAACAGAACAGATTAAACTCCATAGAAAGAGAATATCAGTATTATTTAAAAGAGATGGTTGTGTAATACTTACCACAATGGACACGAGTTAGTCAACGACGTTGTAGTACTTACTGAATCGGTTTCATAAGGGTTTGGTTTATTTTGACATTGGCTTTTGTGAGTGTTTGGTTTATTTTGGCAAAGTTGTTAGACTTTGAAGGCGATGGAAGTTCATGTTTGTACCCACAATGCAGTAAAACTTCACTATAACTAATATCTCTATTCATATGCCTATGACTAAGAAAAGTAAACTCCTAATCGCGTAACCAATGGCCCTGAAGGTTTTCTATCGATTACTGAATAATTAATGGAGGTTTGGTTTTGTGTTACTGACTTGGTTCAGACCAACTCTGGCAGGCCTTCAGTGGGCCCATCCATGGGTTTAGGTAAACACACTGGCCTTCAGTGGGCCCATCCATGGGATTAGGTAAACACACTGGCCTTCAGTGGGCCCATCCATGGGATTAGGTAAACACACTGGCCTTCAGTGGACCCATCCATGGGATGAGGTAAACACACTGGCCTTCAGTGGGCCCATCCATGGGATTAGGTAAACACACTGGCCTTCAGTGGGCCCATCCATGGGATTAGGTAAACACACTGGCCTTCAGTGGGCCCATCCATGGGATGAGGTAAACACACTGGCCTTCAGTGGACACATCCATGGGATTAGGTAAACACACTGGCCTTCAGTGGGCCCATCCATGGGATGAGGTAAACACACTGGCCTTCAGTGGGCCCATCCATGGGATGAGGTAAACACACTGGCTTCAGTGGGCCCATCCATGGGATGAGGTAAACACACTGGCCTTCAGTGGGCCCATCCATGGGATGAGGTAAACACACTGGCCTTCAGTGGACACATCCATGGGATGAGGTAAACACACTGGCCTTCAGTGGACACATCCATGGGATGAGGTAATCACACTGGCCTTCAGTGGGCCCATCCATGGGATGAGGTAAACACACTGGCCTTCAGTGGGCCCATCCATGGGATGAGGTAAACACACTGGCCTTCAGTGGGCCCATCCATGGGATGAGGTAAACACACTGGCCTTCAGTGGACACATCCATGGGATGAGGTAAACACACTGGCCTTCAGTGGGCCCATCCATGGTATTAGGTAAACACACTGGCCTTCAGTGGGCCCATCCATGGGATTAGGTAAACACACTGGCCTTCAGTGGGCCCATCCATGGGATTAGGTAAACACACTGGCCTTCAGTGGGCCCATCCATGGGATTAGGTAAACACACTGGCTCAGGGGGCTGTGCTAAACTCAGCAACAAAAGACATGTCCTCTCACTGTCAACTGCGTTTATTTTCAGCAAATTTAACATGTGTAAATATTTGTATGAACATAAGATTCAACAACTGAGACATAAACTGAACAAGTTCCATAGACATGTGACTAACAGAAATTGAATAATGTGTCCCTGAACAAAGGGGGGTCAAAATGAAAAGTAACAGTCAGTATCTGGTGTGGCCACCAGCTGCATTAAGTACCGCAGTGCATCTCCTCATGGACTGCACCAGATTTGCCAGTTCTTGCTGTGAGATGTTACCCCACTCTTCCACCAAGGCATCTGCAAGTTCCCGGACATTTCTGGGGGGAATGGCCCTATCCCTCACCCTCCGATCCAACAGGTCCCAGACGTGCTCAATGGAATTGAGATCAGGGCTCTTCGCTGGCCATGGCAGAACACTGACATTCCTGTCTTGCAGGAAATCACAAACAGAACGAGTAGTATGGCTGGTGGCATTGTCATGCTGGAGGGTCATGTCAGGATGAGCCTGCAGGAAAGGTACCACATGAGGGAGGAGGTCTTCCCTGTAACGCACAGCGTTGAGATTGCCTGCAATGACAACAAGCTCAGTCCGATGCTGCTGTGACACACCGCCCCAGACCGCGACGGACCCTCCACCTCCAAATCGATCCCACTCCAGAGTACAGGCCTCAGTGTAACGCTCATTCCTTCTGCGATAAACACGAATCCGACCATCACCCCTGGTGAGACAAAACCACGACTCGCCAGTGAAGAGCACTTTTTGCCAGTCCTGTCTGGTCCAGCGACGGTGGGTTTGTGCCCATAGGCGACGTTGTTGCCGGTGATGTTTGGTGAGGACCTGCTTTACAACAGGTCTACAAGCCCTCAGTTCATCCTCTCTCAGCCTAATGAGGACAGTCTGAGCACTGATGGAGGGGTTGTGCGTTCCTGGTGAAACTCGGGCAGTTGTTGTTGCCATCCTGTACCTGTCCCCAGGTGTGATGTTCGGCAGTACCGATCCTGTGCAGGTGTTGTTACATGTGGTCTGCCACGGCGAGGACGATCAGCTGTCCGTCCTGTCTCCCTGTAGCGCTGTCTTAGGCGTCTCAAAGTACAGACATGGCCACATCTGCAGTCCTCATGCCTCCTTGCAGCATGCCTAAGGCACGCTCACACAGATGAGTAGGGACCCTGGGCACATCTGCAGTCCTCATGCCTCCTTGCAGCATGCCTAAGGCACGCTCACACAGATAAGTAGGGACCCTGGGCACATCTGCAGTCCTCATGCCTCCTTGCAGCATGCCTAAGGCACGCTCACACAGATGAGTAGGGACCCTGGGCATCTTTCTTTTGGTGTTTTTCAGAGTCAGTAGAAAGGCCTATTTTGTGTTCTAAGTTTCCATAACTGTGACCTTAACTGCCTACCGTCTGTAGGCTTTTACCGTCTGTAGGTTTTTACCGTCTGTAGGCTTTTACCGTCTGTAGGCTTTTACCGTCTGTAGGCTTTTACCGTCTGTAGGCTTTTACCGTCTGTAGGCTTTTACCGGTTCATTAACTGCCTACCGCCTGTAGGTTCATTAACTGCCTACCGCCTGTAGGTTCATTAACTGCCTACCGCCTGTAGGTTCATTAACTGCCTACCGCCTGTAGGTTCATTGACTGCCTACCGCCTGTAGGTTCATTGACTGCCTACCGCCTGTAGGTTCATTGACTGCCTACCGCCTGTAGGTTCATTGACTGCCTACCGCCTGTAGGTTCATTGACTGCCTACCGCCTGTAGGTTCATTGACTGCCTACCGCCTGTAGGTTCATTGACTGCCTACCGCCTGTAGGTTCATTAACTGCCTACCGTCTGTAGATTCATTGAACCAGCATGGGAAACAGTGCCCTTTAAAACCTTTACAATGAAGATCTGTGAAGTTATTTGGATTTTTACAAATTATCTTTGAAAGACAGGGTACTGAAAAAGGGACGTTTCTTTTTTTGCTGAGTTTATATGTGGGCTTGTGTAAAATGTGTCTGTATGAATGCATACAGTATCTGACGGAATATGAATGAACAAGTCTGTTACCTGTTTGGTTTTGGGGACCCTCACTCTAACTTGATTAAGGTGTGTGTGTGTGTGTGTGTGTGTGTGTGTGTGTGTGTGTGTGTGTGTGTGTGTGTGTGTGTGTGTGTGTGTGTGTGTGTGTGTGTGTGTGTGTGTGTGTGTGTGTGTGTGTGTGTGTGTGTGTGTGTGTGTGTGTGTGTGTTATGAAATGTGTGCACAGAGTGTGGTTAAGTGTCAGTGTTTGCATGTGCACTCTGTGTGTATATATGTGTTGGTCCCTTACCTGTGTGGGCTGTGGTCCAGGGGGTAGCTGGGTCTGAGAGGGGCTCTGTACCACGGTGCTGCCTGCCTGCTGCTGCTGGGGCTGAGAGACCATGGGCTGGGAGGTGGGGGGGAGAGAGGCCTGCAAGGGGGTCTGGAGGAGAGAGGGAGAGAGAGAGAGAGACAACTCATGACTAGACCTACATGGCAAAGTTAAAAAGGGACAGTTAACTAAGTTTGTCAGATGTTTTTGACCTCAAAAGTCTGTTGAGATGAGTCTATGCCCGACACCAGCCTCAATCCCACAGATGGAAAAGATAAGCACAATCATTTAAAGTAAAAAATATCTGCAAACTTAGCAAACTTTGAGTGAACTGTCTCTTTGCGTACTTGCCACATATCAGTAGAGTTTCAAAGCAAACAACACCCCCATTATCTCACTGTAATTAAACAGTTGAACATATCAATAAAATCTAGTTACGCTAATTTGATGATACAATTTGCCTTGGGGCCAAACATTCCCATCGATTGCAAAAACATTTCTCTGGCGGCCAACTTACCTTGTGACTTGATGAAAAGCAATTACACACAGGCTTAACCTACAGGCCATCTTATTAACATATTCTATAGGCACGGGTGAAGCCGGAACGGTCCAGTACAGAGAACCGGCAAAAGAAAGCGGGGGGTACGGCGTACCGTTAAAACGAGAGTCTATCACAATAGTTAAAAAACATCGTGTAATAAGCCTACAGTTTTCTTGGAAACTATCTATCATGTCAGTCACATAAAAAATGAGCCAAGAGACTCCAAAATGTAGAGTGGTTCGAGGAGAACATTTTAATAAGGCAGAGATGATGGGCTGAGACCATGACGCGGGTGGACAGCAGAGTAAGCATCAAATTCAGGTTACAAGACTTTTGTTGGCCGAATGATGACGATCACTGAATGTCATTCATAACACTGTTCAGTGTCCGGTAAGTCTCTGCTTTTATCAAATAGGTATGGATGCTGGAATGATCTTAGAATGGAGTAGCCTGCTAGTTAGAATAGCAACTAAAGTATGGACACGGAATGTAGA
This sequence comes from Oncorhynchus gorbuscha, assembly GCF_021184085.1. Taxonomy (NCBI): domain Eukaryota; kingdom Metazoa; phylum Chordata; class Actinopteri; order Salmoniformes; family Salmonidae; genus Oncorhynchus; species Oncorhynchus gorbuscha. Next base: position 205,420 of record NW_025745881.1, on the reverse strand, counting down.
ACTAAGTGTTCCTCTGAGTAAAATTTCAGAACAAATGTTAATTTTGTTTCAGGAAGGGGAGTAAATGCTGTTGAACAACAGTTCCCTGAGCATCAGTCCTCTTCCTGAAACAAAATATTTGGTGAGCGTGGCTTTATTTAATATTCTGGATGAGCATCAAGTAATGATCGAGGAGAAGCTGCATGTATCTAATTACAGACACAAGTTGACTAACAAATAGCCTACCAAATGTCAGGAAACTATAAGATGAAATTATTTAAATAAGGTCTAACTTATGTTACCCCTGAGAAACATAGCCTAAATGAGTCTTTTCAAGTAACGGTTTGACAATCAGATGAAAACATCATGACTTGCTGTGTTAATGCCACATTAAAAAAGCAGGCTAATACATTTTAAAAGTTAAACGACAAATCAATACTGTTAAGGCCATAGAGATGCTATATGTCCTTCTATGATTAAGCCCATAGAGATGCTATATGTCCTTCTGTGATGAGGCCCATAGAGATGCTATATGTCCTTCTGTGATGAGGCCCATAGAGATGCTATATGTCCTTCTGTGATTAGGCCCATAGAGATGCTATATGTCCTTCTGTGATTAGGCCCATAGAGATGCTATATGTCCTTCTGTGATTAGGTCCATAGAGATGCTATATGTCCTTCTGTGATTAGGCCCATAGAGATGCTATATGTCCTTCTGTGATGAGGCCCATAGAGATGCTATATGTCCTTCTGTGATGAGGCCCATAGAGATGCTATATGTCCTTCTGTGATGAGGCTATGAGGCCCATAGAGATGCTATATGTCCTTCTGTGATTAGGCCCATAGAGATGCTATATGTCCTTCTGAGATTAGGCCCATAGAGATGCTATATGTCCTTCTGTGATTAGGCCCATAGAGATGCTATATGTCCTTCTGTGATTAGGCCCATAGAGATGCTATATGTCCTTCTGTGATTAGGCCCATAGAGATGCTATATGTCCTTCTGTGATGAGGCCCATAGAGATGCTATATGTCCTTCTGTGATTAGGCCCATAGAGATGCTATATGTCCTTCTGTGATTAGGCCCATAGAGATGCTATATGTCCTTCTGTGATTAGGCCCATAGAGATGCTATATGTCCTTCTGTGATTAGGCCCATAGAGATGCTATATGTCCTTCTGTGATTAGTCCCATAGAGATGCTATATGTCCTTCTGTGATGAGGCCCATAGAGATGCTATATGTCCTTCTATGATGAGGCCCATAGAGATGCTATATGTCCATCTATGATGAGGCCCATAGAGATGCTATATGTCCTTCTGTGATTAGGCCCATAGAGATGCTATATGTCCTTCTGTGATTAGGCCCATAGAGATGCTATATGTCCTTCTGTGATTAGGCCCATAGAGATGCTATATGTCCTTCTATGATTAGGCCCATAGAGATGCTATATGTCCTTCTATGATGAGGCCCATAGATATGCTATATGTCCTTCTATGATTAGGCCCATAGAGATGCTATATGTCCATCTATGATTAGTCCCATCGAGATGCTATATGTCCTTCTATGATTAGGCCCATAGAGATGCTATATATCCATCTATGATTAGTCCCATCGAGATGCTATATGTCCTTCTATGATTAGGCCCATAGAGATGCTATATGTCCTTCTGTGATGAGGCCCATAGAGATGCTATATGTCCTTCTATGATTAGGCCCATAGAGATGCTATATGTCCTTCTATGATGAGGCCCATAGAGATGCTATATGTCCTTCTGTGATTAGTCCCATAGAGATGCTATATGTCCATCTATGATTAGTCCCATAATAAACCAGTGGGTGCCCACACACACAGGAGGCCTCTGTACCAGGAAGACATGACATCTACTTTCACCTCTGCTACACTGTAGACAAATATACATCACAGCCATTTCACTTACAGTTCTGTTTGTTCCTGAGACAGCAGGACATTAAATGTTGTATTGGAGAAAAGGGAAAAGCCAGAAGACTCAAGAGATAAAGCAGACAGTGTGAGAGGTGCTCATATCAACGTTGTTTTGTCTACCTGCGGAGGGAGCGCTGTGACGTAGTAACCTCCATGCTAAAAGAGACAGACAACACAGTGTGAGTGAGTGAGTGAGTGAGTGAGTGAGTGAGTGAGTGAGTGAGTGAGTGAGTGAGTGAGTGAGTGAGTGAGAGAGAGAGAGGCACCACAGGGGCCACGCCACAGCTTTCACACCACACAGGAGACAATACTGTACTCAAGATTAAAAACAGACAGACCAATCAAAACAAAAACACAGTCTGGCTGCCATGACGATGCACCTGTACTCTAAACACAACAGGAGAGGGAGGATTGGTGTGGAGGATGTGTACAAGTTGGTCCTTATCCACACTGGCAATGTCTCATTATTCCCCTTTGGTAAGGAATTAGGACGTCCTCATAGAGGCCTGTGGAGAAAGGGGGCCTTACCTGTTGGTGGGCGATGGGGACTGGCTGGGAGTTGGGGGCAGGAGGGTGTCCAGTGTTGGACTGGGAGGTTGGGATCTGCTGCACCTGCTTCAATAGGATAGAGAGATAGATGAAGAGATGGAGACACAATATGCAGGGAGATAGAAATATGGACACAAGAGAGAAAACAAAACGTGAATTAGGATCCATTTGTGACTTTTGGACATACTGCACAGTACTACATTCTAGCCTGAGCTTTGGCTCACTGTACTGTACAGTACTATATTCTAGCCTGAGCTTTGGCTCACTGTACTGTACAGTACTATATTCTAGCCTGAGCTTTGGCTCACTGTACTGTACAGTACTACTGTATTCTAGCCTGTGCTTTGGCTCACTGTACTGTACAGTACTACTGTATTCTAGCCTGAGCTTTGGCTCACTGTACTGTACAGTACTACTGTATTCTAGCCTGAGCTTTGGCTCACTGTACTGTACAGTACTACTGTATTCTAGCCTGAGCTTTGGCTCACTGTACTGTACAGTACTACTGTATTCTAGCCTGAGCTTTGGCTCACTGTACTGTACAGTACTACTGTATTCTAGCCTGAGCTTTGGCTCACTGTACTGTACAGTACTACTGTATTCTAGCCTGAGCTTTGGCTCACTGTACTGTATAGTACTACTGTATTCTAGCCTGAGCTTTGGCTCACTGTACTGTACAGTACTACTGTATTCTAGCCTGAGCTTTGGCACACTACTGTACAGTACTACTGTATTCTAGCCTGAGCTTTGGCTCACTGTACTGTACATACACAAAGTATCCCCTCTCTGACTCTCCAGAGAATCTCCAAGACTCCTTGTGTATGCATGTACATCCACAGGTAACTATAACAGGTAACAAAATCCACTGCTGGGTCAGTTGGGGGGAGTGAGTAGGCTTCATGCACGTGGTAGGGCTCCTAGATGATTCATTACATTGTGAATGTTATTGCTCAACAGAGCACATAGAAGAAGCAGGTTGTGTCCTTTAAATATATTTAGGAAAAACTCAAATAAAACCTGTATTTTTGTTGTTGCTGGTTGATTGAAACCCTTTACATTCCATGTAATGATTACATGTAGCTTCTGAACCAACCCTAACAAGTACCCTTAGAAGGCTGCAGACAAGTATACTTGTTCCCAAGCTCAGCTCAACCACTCACTAGAGAGTGAGCTCACACAAGTATAGTTGCACCAGGCTGACCACCTACCTTACCATCCCCTGTTCTCAGGACATTACCACTGAAAACGAGGGGCTTTAGGAGCGGAAAGCATTTCGTAGGAAGAAGAACAGATGAAAAAAAATAAAATAAAGCAAAATAAAACCACAAAGAGAAGCGAGAAAGAAGAGCGCTGCTCAGAACAAAAGATGAGGCTGCGGGTGGACTGATAATGTCAGCATTCTAAGGGTTAATGGATGAATTCTGACCCCTGAGTGTAAAGTATTTATCTTGGATACCAGCTGAGTGTAAAGTCTTCCTATTGGTCGCTAGCATTATATGGCACATGACGTGCTGCAACACCTCCAATAGAACTGTTACTGGGATTGGTGTCCTTGGCAACAGATAATAAATGATAGAAATACCGTTTTAACCATTTCCAGCCAACTAGACAGAGCTACTGTACAAACTGTTAAAATAAAATTAAAGAAAAATTTAAGAAACATTTTTATGATGAAAATAAAGTAAGCTTCAGGTGAACAGTTAAACCGGTCTAAACCCCCCGTTTGTTGTATGTTTGTGTGTTGGATCATACAAATCCTCAAAGCCATGTGGCAACAAGTCTGTGATTATTACTCACAACAATGATCCCATTCCCATACAGTAGTGTCTTGACAATTTGGTGTATTTTGGAATATTAAATAAGGCCCAATTCGACTTTGGATTCGTATGTACAATATGCAGTTCTACCTCACTGTATACCAATACAAAACACACATTTTTTCCATATAATTACATATATGAACATACATACAAAATCTTACTTACTCTAAGAGACCGATACAAATAATTCCCTAGGTGATAAGAGAACATACCGTCAACAGAAGTAGGGGATTTAAACAGCAGGTTTCTAATTGTTTCCTGAAGACTAGCACCTCCTAAAAAAGACCTTTGAGTGTAAGTAGTCATGGCTGGAAAGGGTTAAAACCACAACCACGAAACAAAATGAATCAGGTAAGTGATAAAGACAGGGTTGGTGTGGAGGGTAGACGGCTGAGGGTTGCTATCGAATAAGAGAGTGATGGTCTAAGTACCAGCCCAGGGTTTCCCTGCATGGCCAGAGGAAACTCATGATACGAGAGGTCGGGTTGGACGTTCGTCTGTCGGGCCCAGGTGGTGTGTAGTATGTTGACGTGAGAGGACTGACGCCCTGAGGACTCGGAGGGAGGCACAAACAGAAAGGTCTGCTGGCTGGGGGGGTGGCCCACTCCCTGGCCCTCTGCAGTGGCGTCCCTCCCCCCGGCCTCCGCCCCGTAGAAGGTGTGTGGGATGGACTGGGCGGCCGAGGAGGCCCCGAACTGGGGCGGAGGAGAGTGGAACTCTCCACAGTCAGAGGAGGCCATGGAGTCACTGGAAGGTTCCGGGCTGCAGTCCTTCTGGCCCTGGTGCAGTAGCAGGCTCCCGGGAGGGAGAGGCATCTCAGGGCTGATGTAGCTGTACAGTTCCTCAGTGACTGGCTGCAGGCGGCTGTAGGTCCCAGACCCCCCTGACTGTCCTCCTGGTCCCCCCTGTTCCTCCAGGTTGAGGTCCATGGAGCCGCGGCGAGCCCGGTACAGTCTAGAGGCCAGCACGCCAGAGTCGGCCCCAGCGGCGGCAGCTGCAGTAGCCATGTTTTGGACGTGGAACTCGAACACGCTGCCTTGCGGGGGCTCCATGACTGGGGGAGCGGACTGGGGGAAGGAGGCAGAGTGCTGCAGCTGGTACCCATCGGTAGAACCCGAGGCCTGCGGGCCCAAGGTGCTCATGGGTGGCAGCTGAGGGATGGGGCTGTGGGTGAGGCGCATGTGACTCTGCATGTGGGGGTGGTAGGTCTGGGCGTAGGCCGGCTGTGGAGGGTCGTACACGGCCAGGCTGGCGGCTGCCGCAGCCTGCATCTGCTGGTGGAAGCTGATCTGGTTGATCTGGTGAGCAGTCATGGGGTAGCCCCCATAGGCCATGGCCTCAAAGTGATCCAGCAACGCTGCCTGGTTCAGACTCAGCCTCCGCACAGCCTCCACCACCTCCTCCTGCTGCTCCGCCCTCACGTCCTTGTACCCGTACAGAGGGTCCTGGAGGGACTGACCTTGGAGGTGCTGGTGCATGGGCTCTCCAACTGACCCCAGCCTCGGAGCACCGTAGCCGGGCACCATGAAGAGGGACGAGGGATCCACTCCCAGGTGCCCATCCACTCCTCCTCCTCCACCCATGCCCAGCCCATCCATCCCCGGGTGGTAGGGGTGCAGGCTGCTGGCGTAGCGGGGGTAGACAGGCTGGAAGTGGCGCGTATGGGCCTCCAAGATGGACGTGCTCTTGCGGCGTTGGGCGTTGTAAGCCTTGGAGGGAGGGCAGGCAGGCGGCGGTGAGAAGGAGATGGGGCGCTCCAGAATGGAGGGGAGAAAGAGAGGCGGCGTGGGGTCCGGAAGGCCTGCTGAGGCCCAGACTCCTCCACTGCTGTACTGCTGAGTCACAGACTGCGGCTGAAGTGACATAAGATTATAGATGCATCATCTTCATGAGGGAGAGAAGCACCGTTAAATACTGTAGTATTCAGAGAGATAGAAAGAGAGAAGAGGGTGAAGAGGTATATCAAAAGAGAACAAGAGAAATAGCAGTGCTATATATTTCTGCTAATGCATTAATCCCTGCAACGGATAAAGAAAGTCAAGAAACTAGCAAAGAAACCCATGAAGAACCAAAAGATGAAGGTACAGACAGTAATAGCTTCTAGGTATGGAATTAAATGCAGATGTGGCAAAGACTGCTTCCTTTAAGATCAAAAGACTGCTGCTACTGTGACATTAAATGGTTAACTATAAACTGCACCTTATATACAAAACTATCTAGCATGACGATAATGTAAGTCATTATATTATATTACATGATGTGTATTTTTGGGGGGGGTTTAAACCTTTGAAGCTGACAGTGAATGATGTTCATGCTAATTGAAATTGTACCTGGTGCTTAATGAAGACTTTAGTGGATTCCTGGATAAAACAGGTGACCACACCAACTACTGTACATAGATCTGACTGAATGTACTCTACTCAATAGTTTAGTCTACATCTCATATTGTGTCTTGTGACTCCAGTAAAATGGGCTGAGATGACAAACTAAAGTGTTGTTTGAGTTGTTGTTCATATTGGGGAAGTGTAATGTAGCTAGCAGTCTGACCAGTCTCACTAGGAGGGAAGTATAGTGTAGCTAGCAGTCTGACCAGTCTCACTAGGAGGGAAGGGAAGTGTAGTGTAGCTAGCAGTCTGACCAGTCTCACTAGGAGGGAAGTATAGTGTAGCTAGCAGTCTGACCAGTCTCACTAGGAGGGAAGGGAAGTGTAGTGTAGAGTAGCTAGCAGTCTGACCAGTCTCACTAGGAGGGAAGTATAGTGTAGCTAGCAGTCTGACCAGTCTCACTAGGAGGGAAGTATAGTGTAGCTAGCAGTCTGACCAGTCTCACTAGGAGGGAAGGGAAGTGTAGTGTAGAGTAGCTAGCAGTCTGACCAGTCTCACTAGGAGGGAAGGGAAGTGTAGTGTAGCTAGCAGTCTGACCAGTCTCACTAGGAGGGAAGGGAAGTGTAGTGTAGCTAGCAGTCTGACCAGTCTCACTAGGAGGGAAGGGAAGTGTAGTGTAACTAGCAGTCTGACCAGTCTCACTAGGAGGGAAGGGAAGTGTAGTGTAGCTAGCAGTCTGACCAGTCTCACTAGGAGGGAAGTATAGTGTAGCTAGCAGTTTGACCAGTCTCACTAGGAGGGAAGGGAAGTGTAGTGTAGCTAGCAGTCTGACCAGTCTCACTAGGAGGGAAGGGAAGTGTAGTGTAGCTAGCAGTCTGACCAGTCTCACTAGGAGGGAAGGGAAGTGTAGTGTAGCTAGCAGTCTGACCAGTCTCACTAGGAGGGAAGGGAAGTGTAGTGTAGCTAGCAGTCTGACCAGTCTCACTAGGAGGGAAGGGAAGTGTAGTGTAGCTAGCAGTCTGACCAGTCTCAGTAGGAGGGAAGTGTAATGTAGCTAGCAGTCTGACCAGTCTCACTAGGAGGGAAGTGTAGTGTAGCTAGCAGTCTGACCAGTCTCACTAGGAGGGAAGGGAAGTGTAATGTAGGTCTGACCAGTCTCACTAGGAGGGAAGGGAAGTGTAATGTAGCTAGCAGTCTGACCAGTCTCAGTAGGAGGGAAGTGTAGTGTAGCTAGCAGTCTGACCAGTCTCACTAGGAGGGAAGTGTAGTGTAGCTAGCAGTCTGACCAGTCTCACTAGGAGGGAAGGGAAGTGTAATGTAGCTAGCAGTCTGACCAGTCTCACTAGGAGGGAAGGGAAGTGTAGTGTAGCTAGCAGTCTGACCAGTCTCACTAGGAGGGAAGTGTAGTGTAGCTAGCAGTCTGACCAGTCTCACTAGGATGGAAGGGAAGTGTAATGTAGCTAGCAGTCTGACCAGTCTCACTAGGAGGGAAGGGAAGTGTAATGTAGAGTAGCTAGCAGTCTGACCAGTCTCACTAGGAGGGAAGGGAAGTGTAGTGTAGCTAGCAGTCTGACCAGTCTCACTAGGAGGGAAGGGAAGTGTAGTGTAGCTAGCAGTCTGACCAGTCTCACTAGGAGGGAAGGGAAGTGTAGTGTAACTAGCAGTCTGACCAGTCTCACTAGGAGGGAAGGGAAGTGTAGTGTAGCTAGCAGTCTGACCAGTCTCACTAGGATGGAAGTATAGTATAGCTAGCAGTTTGACCAGTCTCACTAGGAGGGAAGTGTAGTGTAGCTAGCAGTCTGACCAGTCTCACTAGGAGGGAAGTGTAGTGTAGCTAGCAGTCTGACCAGTCTCACTAGGAGGGAAGTGTAGTGTAGCTAGCAGTCTGACCAGTCTGACTAGGAGGGAAGTGTAGTGTAGCTAGCAGTCTGACCAGTCTGACTAGGAGGGAAGTGTAGTGTAGCTAGCAGTCTGACCAGTCTGACTAGGAGGGAAGTGTAGTGTAGCTAGCAGTCTGACCAGTCTCACTAGGAGGGAAGTGTAGTGTAGCTAGCAGTCTGACCAGTCTCACTAGGAGGGAAGTGTAGTGTAGCTAGCAGTCTGACCAGGCTCACTAGGAGGGAAGGGAAGTGTAGTGTAGCTAGCAGTCTGACCAGTCTCACTAGGAGGGAAGTGTAGTGTAGCTAGCAGTCTGACCAGTCTCACTAGGAGGGAAGGGAAGTGTAGTGTAGCTAGCGGTCTAACCAGTCTCACTAGGAGGGAAGGGAAGTGTAGTGTAGCTAGCAGTCTGACCAGTCTCACTAGGAGGGAAGTGTAGTGTAGCTAGCAGACTGACCATTCTCACTAGGAGGGAAGTGTAGTGTAGCTAGCAGTCTGACCAGTCTCACTAGGAGGGAAGTGTAGTGTAGCTAGCAGTCTGACCAGTCTGACTAGGAGGGAAGTGTAGTGTAGCTAGCGGTCTGACCAGTCTCACTAGGAGGGAAGTGTAGTGTAGCTAGCAGTCTGACCAGTCTCACTAGGAGGGAAGTGTAGTGTAGCTAGCAGTCTGACCAGTCTCACTAGGAGGGAAGGGAAGTGTAGTGTAGCTAGCGGTCTAACCAGTCTCACTAGGAGGGAAGTGTAGTGTAGCTAGCAGTCTGACCAGTCTCACTAGAAGGGAAGTGTAGTTTAGCTAGCAGTCTGGCCAGTCTCACTAGGAGGGAAGGGAAGTGTACTGTAGCAGCAGTCTGACCAGTCTCACTAGGAGAGTAAGGGAAGTGCCAGGCAGTCTGTATTTAATGTGAGCACAGGGCGCCTGGCGAGAGGCCCGAAGCGAAGAACAGCAGGGTTCACTCACAGGTATCTGAAAGTGGATGAAAGATAAACACACAATAATCTGATCTTCTGTTCTCTATTTGTTATGTCTCTCTATATGTCTCTACTGTTTTGTCCCTCGTCTCTCCTTGTTTCAGATACCCATAGACAGCCCTACTGAGCTCCGGTCCCAGCTCCACCAGACTACACCCTGGTTCACACCACTCTGTGGCCAGAGATGCTCTAACATACAGGGCTGACAAACACCGCCGGGAGGCTGGCTCGGCGTTGTTGCCGTGGGCGAGGCGGGGTGGAATGCAGGGGCAGGACACTCTCCAGGGCCTTGGAGAGCCGGCCCGCAAACGTGTCACCGTCTTCCGACCCCCGGCAGGGGGAGTGGGGGGCGGAGAGGACCGGAGGAGGGGTGGAGGGCCGGTTGGGAAGGCAGGACAGAGCAGGAGGGGTGGAGGAAAAGTAGGGGACGCAAACGGACATGCTACGGCCACGGTGGCGGGGAGTTGGTGAGAGAGGCTGCAGGCGGAAGGAAGGAGGGAAGGACAATTAACCACAGAATGGATGGAACACAGGTGAGCTAAACACAGGTGAGCTAAACACAGGTGAGCTAAACACAGGTGAGCTAAACACAGGTGAGCTAAACACAAGTGAACTAAACACAAGTGAACTAAACACAGGTGAGCTAAACACTGGTGAGCTAAACACTGGTGAGCTAAACACAGGTGAACTAAACACAGGTGAACTAAACACAGGTGAACAGAGGTGACAAACACGGGACACGATAAACACTATGGAATAAAGACACGTGGCATTAGAAGACGGGAGTATGAAGGTTAGAAAGAGGTTTCAAAAAATCCGGCAAGAGCATATTGTGAACAGAAAGAGGTTAGATAAGAGGTAAGTAATACTGATTAAAAGGAAAAGTAATCTATAATCTCAAATTAGAGATGTGAGTACTTGAGCCATTTCTAGGTCATCTAAAGTGTTAATTAACAAGCTAGGATGACTAAAATAAAACACTAAAGCAGCTCTAATCTATTTATTGCGGCTTTCAATGTAGTGGTATTGCACTACTATCTAGGGCATTTAAGAAGATATTCTACCCTCAAACCAATCCCAGTGTCCAAAAGTGCACCCTATTTCCTATATAGATCTAGGCTCCTGGTCAGACGTAGTGCACTATATAGGGGATAGGGTGCCATTTCAGACACAGACAGTGTTCTAAATCATAGTGTGGCTGAAAGGAAAATCACTGCCACAGACTATGTACTGCTCTGCTGCAGGAAACTAAATATAGCTAGGTAGCCAGCTGCCTGGCAGGGGACTTGGCAATGCCAGTGTACCAGAGGCGCAGTCTGCTCTGTCTGTACAATGATTCAGACACATTCACCTTGCTGATTCTACACAATGGTCTAAAAAGAAATCAATGTTCCGCCAAGAGTGGTCAGGGAACATTTGATTTGGTTACAGTCTGAGGAAGCTATTTACAGTTCATCCACTGTCAGTTGGAACATTTGATTTGTGGCCTACTGGTTGTCTAGTGAAGCCTATTTACAGTCTTATTCATCCACAGTCTAGCTCTCAATGTTGCATTTAGATTTGAGCCTACTGTTACAGTCCTAGTCAATGGTTACAGTCTCTGTTTATATAGTTACAGTCTAGTGAAGCCTACTGGTTACAGTCTAGTGAAGCCTACTGGTTCTACAGTCTAGTTACAGAAAGCCTACTGGTTACAGTCTAGTGAAGCCTACTGGTTACAGTCTAGTGAAGCCTACTGGTTACAGTCTAGTGAAGCAGTCTACTGGTTACAGTACAGTCAGTCTAGTGAAGCCTACTGGTTACAGTCTAACAGTCTAGTGAAGCCTACTGGTTACAGTCTAGTGAAGCCTACTGGTTACAGTCTAGTGAAGCCTACTGGTTACAGTCTAGTGAAGCCTACTGGTTACAGTCTAGTGAAGCCTACTGGTTACAGTCTAGTGAAGCCTACTGGTTACAGTCTAGTGAAGCCTACTGGTTACAGTCTAGTGAAGCCTACTGGTTACAGTCTAGTGAAGCCTAGTCTAGTGAAGCCTACTGGTTACAGTCTAGTGAAGCCTACTGGTTACAGTCTAGTGAAGCCTACTGGTTACTGGTTATAGTCTAGTGAAGCCTACTGGTTACAGTCTAGTGAAGCCTACTGGTTACAGTCTAGTGAAGCCTACTGGTTATAGTCTAGTGAAGCCCTACTGGTTACAGGTTACTGGTTAGTCTAGTGAAGCCTACTGGTTACTGGTTATAGTCTAGTGAAGCCTACTGGTTACAGTCTAGTGAAGCCTACTGGTTACAGTCTAGTGAAGCCTACTGGTTACAGTCTAGTGAAGCCTACTGGTTATAGTCTAGTGAAGCCTACTGGTTACTGGTTATAGTCTAGTGAAGCCTACTGGTTACTGGTTACTGGTTATAGTCTAGTGAAGCCTACTGGTTACTGGTTATAGTCTAGTGAAGCCTACTGGTTACTGGTTATAGTCTAGTGAAGCCTACTGGTTACTGGTTACAGGTTATAGTCTAGTGAAGCCTACTGGTTACTGGTTATAGTCTAGTGAAGCCTACTGGTTATTTTGCTAGTGAAGCTCTGGTTACTATTAAGTCTATGAAGCCTACTGGTTAAGATACTATTTATTTTGCCTCTGGCTAAAGATAGGCTAAAAAGGCCCAGCACAGGGCTTTCAAGAGATGAAGGGCTATGAACTCATTCTCAAAGTAAATCACAGCTTTGTTGATGGAACCTTCCAGAACTGAATTCTGTTGCAGCCCAGGAATAATAGCTGGTAGAACTCGTGAAAACATTGTTTACATCCAATGAGATGTTTAACAGGTCAACATAGTACAGCGGTTAAAAGGGATTTACTAAAAAATAAGTGATGTGATTTATATCACACTGGGAACCAATAACATTTGATGATAACACACAAATAAATAAATTGACAAAGAGGAAGACGTAAAATAATCTCAAATGACAAAACTTAAAACCCAACAGTAGTGGAGCAGACTGCATAGACACACCAATCAATCCCATCGTTCAGTATGAAAAACACAACACGTAAGAATGGACTGCAAAGTATGAAGTCCACAAGTCTTTTTCAGGCTGGGTTTTATTGATATACAGCTGTTGTTGTTGCTTATTCAGATGTAAAAATAGCAGCAGCTAGGCATCGTTTCAAGGTCAAATATGTCATTTAGGACTAATGGCAATATCATTTTAACACTTCTACCACTATCATTCAGCAGATTGATTCACTGTAAAGTAATGGCACTTGATGGTCAAATAAAACCAAACAATGGTAGAATGACTGCAGAATTTAAAGTGGCTGTGGTTGTCATGCCCAATAACTTTCTATGCAAGCTTACCAAAGACTACACACACACACACACACACACACACACACACACACACACACACACACACACACACACACACACACACACACACACACACACACACACACACACACACACACACACACACACACACACACACACACACACACACACACACACACACACACACACACACACACACACGGTGGAATTAATGTGTAATCCATGTTGAATGCAAACAATTCTTGATAAGCTTGAACAGCTTGGAAATCTCAGTCTAACATATGCCATCGGGTGTATGGTTTGTGGTGTATGGTAAAGCTCCATAGCTTTAGGAAGGAGAGCTATAATTCACTGACACTATGGAGATGGCTGAGTCGGCTCCAGTAACAAGGCTTGTGATTCAGTGTGTCTGACACTGATGAGTGATGGCTGACTGAGGTGACTGCCAGTGTGCCAGACAGAGAGCCTAAAAACACCAGCATGGCACCTCTAAAATAAACCGTATGGGATTGATGGAGGCCCTGACAGCTTGCACAGCTAACTGCCTAATATCTATACAAACAACACAAATAATGACAAATACCAAACATCAGTACTATGAATAATATGTACCAGAAATGATTGGTTGGGATTGGGGGGTGATGGGTTGAGGGAGGGGGGGGACAGGGTACTGTACTAGAACGAGAGGCATGGTATAACTGAGGATGCAGCAACGTGGAAGGTATGAGGGGGGAAAAGGAATCAAACGCAAAGCATGGAGTTTGTTTACTTCTGAGTGACTTTGGTTTCTCCAACATGCATCATTCTGTTCAGAAATGCTCATCAAACCAACTAACATTGGGCAAAACAACAGTTCAATTCATTAAAACAAAAGAAAATGTAGAAGACAACTGACCAAACTGTACTCCTGGAACTAAAACACACAGAGTAACTGATTTCAGAAACTTGCAGCTGTTCTCACTTTTGGCAGATTAAAGGCTAGTTAATTCTGGTACTTACCTGTAAGTCACTGTGACTGAAGACCGAAGAGCACGACTGGGGCTTCTAACCTATGGGATGGTCTTCATATACTGAACATCTGTCTAAACCCTTTAGGATGGTGTTAATTATACATCTGTCTAAACCCTTTAGGGTGGTGTTAATTAGACATCTGTCTAAACCCTTTAGGATGGTGTTAATTAGACATCTGTCTAAACCCTTTAGGATGGTGTTAATTAGACATCTGTCTAAACCCTTTAGGATGGTGTTAATTAGACATCTGTCTAAACCCTAAACCCTTTAGGATGGTCTAAACCCTTTAGGATGGTGTTAATTAGACATCTGTCTAAACCCTTTAGGATGGTGTTAATTAGACATCTGTCTAAACCCTTTAGGATGGTGTTAATTAGACATCTGTCTAAACCCTTTAGGATAGAACATGGCACATGGGGTTCTAGAAAATAGGTTTTAGACTTGACCTGTAGGGGAGGCCGTGGGGTTAAGCTCTGTTAGTGGAGACAGACGGTACCTACGGAGCAGGAAGGGCAGCTCATTTGTGACTAGGCTATACATTTTGGGTGTAGATTAACATATGGGGTTCTCCTTCCTTTATTTGTGTGTTTTGGGCGTTGCTCAATCGTCTTGTGTGACTGTTTGTTTGGGATTCCTTTATTTGTGTGTTTTGGGCGTTGCTCAATCGTCTTGTGTGACTATTTGTTTGGGATTCCTTTATTTGTGTGTTTTGGGCGTAGCTCAATCGTCTTGTGTGACTGTGTTTGGGATTCCTTTATTTGTGTGTTTTGGGCGTTGCTCAATCGTCTTGTGTGACTGTGTTTGGGATTCCTTAAATTAGTTCATTTTTCTGGGTCTTCGGTTTCAACTTTCAATCTAAAAATGCTCTGGTATTGTTTTATGACTAAAAGCTATATAACTTGTTCCAGTCCTGTTCCTTGTATTAGCTTGAGGGGAAACATGAGAGCATATTAAAAGACTGAATTAACAGCCAGTTTAATATTCTATAAAGGCCCTATTCCTCCCAATACACTGAAGAATAGTGTTCCAGACATTGGTTTGGGAGTCTCTTGGCAAACAGCAAGACCATCAGCGTTACTGTTGAAAGAAGAACTGTAAAACCTGACCTCTGGTTTGCTCTGAAAATTGCCACTGAGTTTGTCATTTATTCATTACTGAATAAGTGGGTTAGAACACAGCTGCTGGTCCACCACTGCGGTACCAAGAAGACCGAAATGTCAAACTGAAGAACTCGTGGGACTACAGTAGGCTGATGTCGGACAGTCTCTGCTGTATTGGCAACTCCTCTTATAATTGTCATGATTAGTGTAACAACGACCGTAGGAGTTGGCAAGACGGCAAACAGATGTGGGATTATAAAGGACTACAGGACAAACCTGAGAGAGAAACAGATGTGGGATTATAAAGGACTACAGGACAAACCTGAGAGAGAAACAGATGTGGGATTATAAAGGACTACAGGACAAACCTGAGAGAGAAACAGATGTGGGATTATAAAGGACTACAGGACAAACCTGAGAGAGAAACAGATGTGGGATTATAAAGGACTACAGGACAAACCTGAGAGAGAGAGGGCAGCCGGGAAGGAAGACGGTTGAGAACCTCTTCATCTCAAAGGGAACTGGCTCCAAATCCAGTCTTTAGACATCACCTTCATGCATATTACAACTACAAACTTCACTGAAATTCACTTCACTTCTACCTTCCTAAAAACTACAAAAACTATATAATAATCCCTCCGACTCGTCACTTACCATGTTCTGCTGTTGGTAGGCATTGAGCTGCTGCTGCTGTTGCTGCAGCTGGGGGAAGGGGGAGGGGCCCTGGGTTTGGCCCTGCTGCTGGGTGGCAGGGATGTTGCTATAGGACATGGTCAGCTGGCCCAGATGGGACTCGGAGAACACAGACGAACCCTGGCCGTTGTCCACCGCTCCGTCAGCTGTAGGTGGAGGAGACAAGAACCCACACAGTGACCAGATGAGAAAGGAGGGGAGAGGGAGGGAGAGAGAGGTGGAAACACACACACACACACACCTGTTATATATATGAATGAGAGCGAGCAAGAAATCCAGATCAAGCGAGCCATTGAGAGATATACAATATCAACTACATTGTATTTCTGATTTACAGTGCATTCCCAAAGTATTCAGACCCTTAGAATTTTTCCACGTTTATTTTTTTACATAACAGCCTTATTTTAAAATGGAGTAAATCATGTTTTCCCCCTCAATGTACACACAATACCCCATAGTGACAAAGCAAAAAAAATACAAATATCACATTTCATAAGTATCCAGACACTTTGGTAGCGATTACAGCCTCAGGTCTTCTTGGGTATGACGCTACATTATTGGCACACCTGCATTTGGGGTGTTTCTCCCATTCTTCTCTGCAGATCCTCTCCAGCTCTGTCAGGTTGGAGGGGGAGCGTCACTACACAGCTATTTTCAGGTCTCTCCAGAGAAGTTAGATTGGGTTCAAGTCTGGGCTCTGGCTGGGTCACCCAAGGACGTTGAGACTTGTCCCGAAGCCACTCCTGCATTGCCTTGACTGTGTGCTTAGGGTCGTTGTCCTGTTGGAAGGTGAAACTTCACCCCAGTCTGAGGTCTTGAGCTCCGGAGCAGATTTTCATCAAGGATCTCTGTACTTCACTCCATTCATCTGTCCCTTGATCCAGACTAGTCTCTCAGTCCCTGCCGCTGAAAAACATTCTCACAGCATGATGCTGCCACCACTATGCTTCACCGCAGGGATGGTATTGGCCAGGTGATGAGCAGTGCCTGGTTTCCTCCAGACCTGACGCTTGGCATTCAGGCCAAAGAGTTCAATCTTGGTTTCATTAGACCAGAGAATCTTGTTTCTCATTGTCTGAGAGTCCTTTAGGTGCCTTTTTGTCAAACTCCAAGCAGGTGTCAAGTGCCTTTTGCTGAGGAGTGGCTTCCGTCTGGCCACAACCACAAAGGCCTGATTGGTGGAGTGCTGCAGAGATGGTTGTCCTTCTGGAAGGTTCTCCCATCTCCACAGAGGAACTCTGGAGCCCTGTCAGAGTGACCATCGGGTTCTTGGTCACCTCCCTGACCAAGGCCCTTCTCCCCTGATTGCTCAGTTTGGACGGGCGGCCAGCTCTAGTCTTGGTGGTGCCAAACTTCTTCCATTTAAAAATGCTGTCTCAGAGCTCTATGGACAATTCCTTTGACCTTATGGCTGTTTCTTTTTCTCTGACACGCACTGTCAAATGTGGGACCTTATATAGACAGGTGTGTGCCTTTCCAAATCATGTCCAATCAATTGAATTTACCACAGGTGGACTCCGATCAAGTTGTTGAAACATCAAGGATGATCAATGGAAACAGGATGCACCAGAGCTCATAACAACGGGTCTGAATACGTATGTAAAAAAGGTCTAAAATCCTCTTTCACTTTGTTATTATGGGGTATTTTTTTATTTTACCTTTATTTAACTAGGCAAGTCAGTTAAGAACAAATTCTTATTTTCAATGACGGCCTGGGAACAGTGGCCTGTTCAGGGGCAGAACGACAGATTTGTAACTTGTCAGCTCGGGGATTTGAACTTGCAAACTTCCGGTTACTAGTCCAAAGCTCTAACCACTAGGCTACCCTGCTGCTCTAACCACTAGGCTACCCTGCCCCTCTAACCACTAGGCTACCCTGCCCCTCTAACCACTAGGCTACCCTGCCCCTCTAACCACTAGGCTACCCTGCCCCTCTAACCACTAGGCTACCCTGCCCCTCTAACCACTAGGCTACCCTGCCCCTCTAACCACTAGGCTACCCTGCCCCTCTAACCACTAGGCCCCTCTAACCACTAGGCTACCCTGCCCCTCTAACCACTAGGCTACCCTGCCCCTCTAACCACTAGGCTACCCTGCCCCTCTAACCACTAGGCTACCCTGCCCCCCTCTAACCACTAGGCTACCCTAGCCCCTCCCCTCTAACCACTAGGCTACCCTGCCCCTCTAACCACTAGGCTACCCTGCCCCTCTAACCACTAGGCTACCCTGCCCCTCTAACCACTAGGCTACCCTGCCTCTAACCACTAGGCTACCCTGCCCCTCTAACCACTAGGCTACCCTGCCCCTCTAACCACTAGGCTACCCTGCCCCTCTAACCACTAGGCTACCCTGCCCCTCTAACCACTAGGCTACCCTGCCCCTCTAACCACTAGGCTACCCTGCCCCTCTAACCACTAGGCTACCCTGCCCCTCTAACCACTAGGCTACCCTGCCCCTCTAACCACTAGGCTCTAACCACTAGGCTACCCTGCCGCTCTAACCACTAGGCTACCCTGCCGCTCTAACCACTAGGCTACCCTGCCGCTCTAACCACTAGGCTACCCTGTCGCTCTAACCACTAGGCTACCCTGTCGCTCTAACCACTAGGCTACCCTGCTGCTCTAACCACTAGGCTACCCTGCCGCTCTAACCACTAGGCTACCCTGTCGCTCTAACCACTAGGCTACCCTGCTGCTCTAACCACTAGGCTACCCTGCTGCTCTAACCACTAAGCTACCCTGCTGCTCTAACCACTAGGCTACCCTGCCCCTCTAACCACTAGGCTACCCTGCCGCTCTAACCACTAGGCTACCCTGTATTGCGGGTAGATTGATGCTATTTCTTATATATTTAATACATTTTTAAATTAAGGCTGTAACATAATAAAATCTGAAGGGGTCTGAATACTTTCCGAATGCACTGTAAATAAATCCCATCTCTGAGTGAGACGCTGTGCCTAGTCCACATACATGTCATGGAGATGTTGGCCTGTTGGTACTGCTGCTGGTCCATCTCTGGGTCCTCCTTCTCAGTCTGGGCTATAGGGGGCTGGGGGGGTAACTGACTCTGCTGGGGGGATCTGAGGGCCTCTGCTGCCTGTAGAGGAAACTGCTGCTTCTGATTCCTCTTCTCCAACTCCTCTCTGACCAGCTGCCTCTGTTCTCTCTTCTTTTGGATCAGAGACACTCGGTCTTTGATGGCCTTGGCCATCGTCTTGTGGTCTCCCTCGCACACATAGCCAGACTCGACCTGTTGGGACAGGAGAAGGAACAACCATGACTAGTCCATCTGTTTTGACAGTCGCCACAACATCTCTCTCAGTGACGAGCTTCTACACCTCTATCCAGCCACCGTTTTCATCGATGTTGCAGTTCTGTTTTTAAAACCACCAGATCAATTACTTATAACAAAAATACATGGTATCAATCGATCCACCATCAAACAATAAACCGTACCATTTCCTGTGCCACATCTTCGGGGAAGTCCTTGTTGAGGTCGAAGGAGAACTCGATGGCTTCGTTGTCCTTGTACTTTCCCTTCAGCTTCTTGACGTCTTCTATCCTCAGCCACAGTTTGATAGCGATCATCTCCCCATCGTCCTCCTCGGCTAGCTCCACACGCACACCAGTCTCCTCCTGGAAGAACGCATGGCTCAGCAGGATCTTAATGACATATCTGTGGCAGTGGAGGAGGGATGGGGGAAGAGAGAGGGAGGAGAGCGAGGGAGAAGAGAGGGGGACAATAGAGACCAGGGAAGAGGGAAAGAATAGAGAGAGGAGGGAGAAGGGAAGAGAGGGGGAGAATAGAGAGAGGAAGAGAGAGGGGGAGAATAGAGAGAGGGAAGAGAAAGGGGGAGAATAGAGAGAGAGGAAGAGAGAGGGGGAGAATAGAGAGAGAGGAAGAGAGAGGGGGAGAATAGAGAGAGAGGAAGAGAATAGAGAGAGAGGAAGAGAATAGAGAGAGAGGAAGAGAATAGAGGGGAGAATAGAGAGAGAGGAAGAGAATAGGGGGAGAATAGAGAGAGAGGAAGAGAGAGGGGGAGAATAGAGAGAGGGGAAGAGAGGGGGAGAATAGAGAGAGGGGAAGAGAGGGGGGAGAATAGAGAGAGGGGAAGAGAGGGGGAGAATAGAGAGAGGGGAAGAATAGAGAGAGAAGGGAAGAATAGAGAGAGGGGAGAATAGAGAGAGGGGAGAATAGAGAGAGGGAAGAGAGGGGGAGAATAGAGAGAGGGAAGAGAGGTTTTAATAGAGAGAGAGGAAGAGAGGTGGAGATTAGAGAGAGGAAGAGAGGGGGAGATTAGAGAGAGAGGAAGAGAGGGGGAGATTAGAGGGAGGGGAAGAGAGGGGGAGATTGATGGGAGAAGGGAAGAGAGGGGGAGAATAGAGAGAGGGGAAGAATAGATAGAGAAGGAAGAAAGGGGGAAGAGAGGGGGATAATAGAGAGAGAGGAAGAGAGGGGAGATTAGAGAGAGAGGAAGAGAGGGGGAGAGAGTGGGAGATTAGAGAGAGGGTAAGAGAGGGGGAGATTAGAGAGAAGGGAATAGAGGGGGATTAATAGAGAGAGATAGGAAGAATAGATTAGAGAAGGGAAGAGAGGGGGATAATAGAGAGATAGGAAGAGAGGGGGAGATTAGAGAGAAGAGGAAGAGAAGAGGGGAGAATTAGAGAGAGAGGAAGAGAGGGGGAGATTAGAGAGAGAGGAAGAGAGGGGGAGATTAGAGAGAGAGGAAGAGAGGGGGAGATTAGAGAGAGGGAAGAGAGGGGGAGATTAGAGAGAGGGGAAGAGAGGGGGAGATTAGAGAGAGGGAAGGGGGGAGATTGATGAGAGAAGGGAAGAGAGGGGGAGAATAGAGGGAAGGGGAAGAATAGAGAGAGAAGGAAAGAGAGGGGAAGAATAGAGAGAGAAGGGAAGAGAGGGGGATAATAGAGAGAGGGGAGATTAGAGAGAGGAAGAGGGGAGATAATAGAGAGAGAGGAAGAGAGGGGAGAATAGAGAGAGATATTAGGAAGAAGAGAGGGGAGATTAGAGAGAGAGGAAGAGAGGGGGAGAGGAGGGGAGATTAGAGAGAGGGGAAGAGAGGGGGAGAGAGAGAGAAGAGGAATAGAGGGGAGAGAATAGAGAGAGGGGAAGAATAGAGAGAGAAGAGGGGGAGATTAGAGAGAGAGGAAGAGGGGGGAGAATAGAGAGAGACCAAGAGAGGGGGAGATTAGAGAGAGAAGAGAGGAAGAGAGAGGGGAGAATAGATTAGAGAGAGGAAGAGAGGGGGAGAATAGAGAGAGAGGAAGAGAGGGGGAGATTAGAGAGAGAGGAGAGAGAGAGGGGAGATTAGAGAGAGAGGAAGAGAGGGGGATTGATCCAGAGAGAGGGAAGAGAGGGGGAGATTAGAGAGAGAGGAAGAGAGGGGGAGATTAGAGAGAGGGAAAGAGAGGAGATTGATGAGAAGAAGGGAAGAGAGAGGGGAAGAATAGAGAGAGGGGAAGAGAGGGGGAGATTAGAGAGAGGGAAGAAATAGAGAGGGGAGATTAGAGAGAAGGGAAGAGAGGGGGAGATTAGAGAGAAGAGATTAGAGAGGGGAAGAGAGGGAGAGAGGAGAGGGGAGATTAGAGAGAAGGGAAGAAGAGAGAGAGGGGAAGAGAGGGGGAGAATAGAGAGGGAAGAGATTGATGAGAGAGTTTAGCATTAAGGCCAAAACAGGTTTTATTACATTCAATAAGTTCTGCATGGTGCATGATTAACCTATTAGCCTATTTACAGAGGACATTACACAACTCTGTGTGGGCTGGCCTAAAGGACTGCAATAGAGCTGTGTTCTGACATCCAGTACTATGGCTTAATATCCTATAATAACTACGTATATTTACAATCCATAAATTATATCCCATATTAACTATGTACAGTCGTGGCCAAAAGTTTTGAGAATGACACAAATATAAATTCTCACAAAATTCTCACAGTGTCTTTAGATATTTTTTGTCAGATGTTACTGAAGTATAATTACAAGCATTTCATAAGTGTCAAAGGCTTTTATTGACAATTACATGAAGTTGATGCAAAGAGTCAATATTTGCAGTGTTGACCCTTCTTTTTCAAGACCTCTGCAATCCGTCCTGGCATGCTGTCAATTAACTTCTGGGCCACATCCTGACTGATGGCAGCCCATTCTTGCATAATTAATGCTTGGAGTTTGTCAGAATTTGTGGGTTTTTGTTTGTCCATCCGCCTCTTGAGGATTGACCACAAGTTCTCAATGGGATTAAGGTCTGGGGAGTTTCCTGGCCATGGACCCAAAATATTTATGTTTTGTTCCCCGAGCCACTTAGTTATCACTTTTGCCTTATGGCAAGGTGCTCCATCATGCTGGAAAAGGCATTGTTCGTCATCAAACTGTTCCTGGATGGTTGGGAGAAGTTGCTCTCGGAGGATGTGTTGGTACCATTCTTTATTCATGGCTGTGTTCTGAGGCAAAATTGTGAGTGAGCCCACTCCCTTGGCTGAGAAGCAACCCCACACATGAATGTCTCAGGATGCTTTACTGTTGGCATGATACAGGACTGATGGTAGCGCTCACCTTGTCTTCTCCAGACAAGCTTTTTTCCAGATGCCCTAAACAATTGGAAAAGGGATTCATCGGAGAAAATGACTTTACCCCAGTCCTCAGCAGTCCAATCCCTGTACCTTGTGCAGAATATCAGTCTGTCCCTGATGTTTTTCCTGGAGAGAAGTGGTTTCTTTGCTGCCCTTCTTGACACCAGGCCATCCTCCAAAAGTCTTCACCTCACTGTGCGTGCAGATGCACTCACACCTGCCTGCTGCCATCCCTGAGCAAGCTCTGTACTGGTGGTGTCCTATCCCGCAGCTGAATCAACTTTAGGAGATGGTCCTGGCGCTTGCTGGACTTTCTTGGGCGCCCTGAAGCCTTCTTCACAACAATTGAACAGCTCTCCTTCAAGTTCTTGATGATCCAATAATGGGTTGATTTAGGTGCAATCTTACTGGCAGCAATATCCTTGCCTGTGAAGCCCTTTATGTGCAAAGCAATGATGACGGCACGTGTTTCCTTGCAGGTAACCATGATTGACAGAGGAAGAACAAGGATTCCAATCCACCACTCTCCTTTTGAAACTTCCAGTCTGTTATTAGAACTCAATCAGAATGACAGAGTGATCTCCAGCCTTGTCCTCGTCAACACTCACACCTGTATTAACAAAATAATCACTGATGTGTCAGCTGGTCATTTTGTGGCAGGGCTGAAATGCAGTGGAAATGTTTTTGGGGGATTCAGTTCATTTGCATGGCGAAGAGGGATTTTGCAATTAATTGCAATTCATCTGATCACTCTTCATAACATTCTGGAGTATATGCAAATTGCCATCATACAAACTGAGGCAGGAGACTTTGTGAAAATTAATATTTGTGTCATTCAAAACTTTTGGCCATGAGTGTATATTTACTATCCATAAGTTATATCCCATATTAACCATGTACATTTACAATCCATAAATTATATCCTATAATAACTAGGTATATTTACTATCCATAATTGATATCCTATAATAACTAGGTATATTTACTATCCATAATTGATATCCTATAATAACCATGCCTATTTACTATCCATAAATGATATCCTATAATAACTATGTCTATTTACTATCCATGACTCAGACAAATGGCATAATTGAAGGCTCAATGTTACCTCTCAGGACATCTTATCATGTGAGGCTCAGCTGGTAAGTGTTTCACGTTCTGACCTTAGTTCTGTTATTATATCTTTGTTTTAGTATGGTCAGGGCGTGAGTTGGGTGGGCAGCCGGTTTGTTATGTCTTTGTTTTAGTATGGTCAGGGCGTGAGTTGGGTGGGCAGCCGGTTTGCTATGTTTTTGAGTTCGGCCCAGTATGGTTCTCAATCAGAGGCAGCTGTCAATTGCTGTCCCTGATTGAGAATCATACTGAGGTAGCCTTCACTTTTGGGTTGTGAGTGTTTGGTCCACACGGTACTGTTTTCCGTTTTGTATATTCACTTAATCGTTTGTTGTTTTGTTCGAGTGTTCTATTGTCTTTATTAAAAAACATTATGGACACTTACCACGCTGCGTTTTGGTCCTCCGAACCTCCATACTACTCTTCTTCGTCAGAAAACCCTTACAATGTGTGTGTAAGTGTCTTTGGATAAATGTGCATGTCTGCTAAGTTCATTATTATATTACAGTGATGTTTAATGCATGTCTGAGTAGAATACATGTGCAGCACAGGGTGAGCCAGCGACAGCTAACATGGCAAACAACTACAGGAGCTCACACACACACACACACACACACACACACACACACACACACACACACACACACACACACACACACACACACACACACACACACACACACACACACACACACACACACACACACACACACACACACACACACACACACACACACACACACACACACGTTGGATTCTCTCCGACACACAAAAACATGCCAGTTCATCGATGAATGCCGTGTTTACACCCCCAGTAAGGTGATGGATCATCAGGCCTCTCTGTAAATGTAATGTAGGCCGGCAAGGCACCAACAAAACTAATCAAATCAAATGTTATTTGTCACATGGTAAACAACAGGGTGTAGACGAACCGTGAAATGCTGACTGACAGGTCTTCCCAACAATGTAGAGAGAAATAGAAAGATAATAACACCAGGAATAAATACACAATGAGTAACAATGAGTTGATGTGCAGGGGTACGAGGTAATGACTTGACTATATACCAGTACTGAGTTGATGTGCAGGGGTACGAGGTAATGACTTGACTATATACCAGTACTGAGTTGATGTGCAGGGGTACGAGGTAATGACTTGACTATATACCAGTACTGAGTTGATGTGCAGGGGTACGAGGTAATGACTTGACTATATACCAGTACTGAGTTGATGTGCAGGGGTACGAGGTAATGACTTGACTATATACCAGTACTGAGTTGATGTGCAGGGGTACGAGGTAATGACTGACTATATACCAGTACTGAGTTGATGTGCAGGGGTACGAGGTAATGACTTGACTATATACCAGTACTGAGTTGATGTGCAGGGGTACGAGGTAATGACTTGACTATATACCAGTACTGAGTTGATGTGCAGGGGTACGAGGTAATGACTTGACTATATACCAGTACTGAGTTGATGTGCAGGGGTACGAGGTAATGACTTGACTATATACCAGTACTGAGTTGATGTGCAGGGGTACGAGGTAATAACATGACTATATACACGGGTACCAGTACTGAGTTGATGTGCAGGGGTACGAGGTAATAACTTGACTATATACCCGAGGTACCAGTACTGAGTTGATGTGCAGGGGTACGAGGTAATGACTTGAGGTATACCAGTACTGAGTTGATGTGCAGGGGTACGAGGTACCTAGTACTGAGTTGATGTGCAGGGGTACGAGGTAATAACTTGACTATATAGACGGGGTACCAGTACTGAGTTGATGTGACAGGTGGCTAACACACTGTAGGCACCACTGGGTCCACACAGTTGAATGCTGCAGGGCAGGGCTCTAACATGACTATATACCTGGAGAAAACCTACCAGTCCTGAGTTGATGTGCAGGGGTGCCCCAGTTGTAATAACCTGACTATATCAACAAGCTACCAGTACTATTGAATTACAGGTGGCTAGATGTAGGCACCACTGGGTCCACAGGACAGTGAATGCTCTAATGCAGGATGCTAGCTCTGCGCCTGGAGTGAAAAAACCTACAGGACGCTAGCTCTCCAGGTTGGAGAGAAAAGCTACAGGACGCTAGCTCTCCAGGAACAGGGTTGGAGTCAAAACCTACAGGACGCTAGCTCTCCAGGAACAGGGTTGGAGTGAAAACCTACAGGACGCTAGCTCTCCAGGAACGGGGTTGGAGTGAAAACCTACAGGACGCTAGCTCTCCAGGAACGGGGTTGGAGTGAAAACCTACAGGACGCTAGCTCTCCAGGAACGGGGTTGGAGTGAAAACCTACAGGACGCTAGCTCTCCAGGAACGGGGTTGGAGTGAAAACCTACAGGACGCTAGCTCTCCAGGAACAGGGTTGGAGTGAAAACCTACAGGACGCTAGCTCTCCAGGAACAGGGTTGGAGAGAAAACCTACAGGACGCTAGCTCTCCAGGAACAGGGTTGGAGAGAAAACCTACAGGACGCTAGCTCTCCAGGAACAGGGTTGGAGAGAAAACCTACAGGACGCTAGCTCTCCAGGAACAGGGTTGGAGAGAAAACCTACAGGACGCTAGCTCTCCAGGAACAGGGTTGGAGAGAAAACCTACAGGACGCTAGCTCTCCAGGAACAGGGTTGGAGTGAAAACCTACAGGACGCTAGCTCTCCAGGAACAGGGTTGGAGAGCCCTGCACTAGTGAGTCTAGTTTAAATAGCAAACATACTATTATTGTTGAGACCGACCGCATAGTTAAGTTATACATTTCATGCATCGTTAAGTTAACCTCAATCATGAACCTGTCATTCTTCTGGTACTTTAGACAGAGTTGTATATAAATCAGTGTGAAAAAACAAGGCTATAGTCTTGATAACAAACACAGTGAGAATGTCTGCACAGTATAGCCAGCCTTTCCATGCATCGTTGAGTTAAACCTCAACCATGGCAACATTAGTATCAAGTACCAGGATAATGACAAAGTGGGGAAAACCCCAAGGCTTTAGTTTAAATAGTAAACATACAAATGATGTTGTTAGACAACACAGTCTTTTTATCCATTGTTCTGTCTAAAACCTCAACCATGCATCATTAAGGACCCAGAGTGGGGAAAAACATGGCTTGATTATACTTAGGCTCGTGGGAATAACATCCTAGCCACATATTAAAAGCTTTACTGCACTTCTCTTTTCTCAAGGGTGTAGTCTGGTTGTTGTCGCAGGGTGTTGTATGATATTATGTCTATAATACAAAACGCAGACTTTTATTAGAAAGACAATAAAAGATAGAGAGATGAATCCTACTAGTAGGAGACAGCATAGATGTATTAAAGATAGAGATGAATCCTACTAGTAGGAGACAGCATAGATGTATTAAAGATAGAGAGATGAATCCTACTAGTAGGAGACAGCATAGATGTATTAAAGATAGAGATGAATCCTACTAGTAGGAGACAGCATAGATGTATTAAAGATAGAGAGATGAATCCTACTAGTAGGAGACAGCATAGATGTATTAAAGATAGAGAGATGAATCCTACTAGTAGGAGACAGCATAGATGTATTAAAGATAGAGATGAGTCCTACTAGTAGGAGACAGCATAGATGTATTAAAGATAGAGATGAATCCTACTAGAGATGAATCCTACTAGTAGGAGACAGCATAGATGTATTAAAGATAGAGATGAATCCTACTAGTAGGAGACAGCATAGATGTATTAAAGATAGAGATGAATCCTACTAGTAGGAGACAGCATAGATGTATTAAAGATAGAGAGATGAATCCTACTAGTAGGAGACAGCATAGATGTATTAAAGATAGAGATGAATCCTACTAGTAGGAGACAGCATAGATGTATTAAAGATAGAGATGAATCCTACTAGTAGGAGACAGCATAGATGATGTATTAAAGATAGATGTATTAAAGATGAGATGAATCTACTAGTAGGAGACAGCATAGATGTATTAAAGATAGAGATGAATCCTACTAGTAGGAGACAGCATAGATGTATTAAAGATAGAGATGAATCCTACTAGTAGGAGACAGCATAGATGTATTAAAGATAGAGAGATGAATCCTACTAGTAGGAGACAGCATAGATGTATTAAAGATAGAGATGAATCCTACTAGTAGGAGACAGCATAGATGTATTAAAGATAGAGATGAATCCTACTAGTAGGAGACAGCATAGATGTATTAAAGATAGAGATGAATCCTACTAGTAGGAGACAGCATAGATGTATTAAAGATAGAGATGAATCCTACTAGTAGGAGACAGCATAGATGTATTAAAGATAGAGATGAATCCTACTAGTAGGAGACAGCATAGATGTATTAAAGATACTGAATCCTACTAGTAGGAGACAGCATAGATGTATTAAAGATAGAGATGAATCCTACTAGTAGGACAGCATAGATGTATTAAAGATAGAGATGAATCCTACTAGTAGGAGACAGCATAGATGTATTAAAGATAGAGATGAATCCTACTAGTAGGAGATGAATCCTACTAGTAGGAGACAGCATAGATGTATTAAAGATAGAGAGATGAATCCTACTAGTAGGAGACAGCATAGATGTATTAAAGATAGAGATGAATCCTACTAGTAGGAGACAGCATAGATGTATTAAAGATAGAGATGAATCACTAGTAGGAGACAGCATAGATGTATTAAAGATAGAGATGAATCCTACTAGTAGGAGACAGCATAGATGTATTAAAGATAGAGATGAATCCTACTAGTAGGAGACAGCATAGATGTATTAAAGATAGAGATGAATCCTACTAGTAGGAGACAGCATAGATGTATTAAAGATAGAGAGATGAATCCTACTAGTAGGAGACAGCATAGATGTATTAAAGATAGAGAGATGAATCCTACTAGTAGGAGACAGCATAGATGTATTAAAGATAGAGATGAATCCTACTAGTAGGAGACAGCATAGATGTATTAAAGATAGAGATGAATCCTACTAGTAGGAGACAGCATAGATGTATTAAAGATAGAGATGAATCCTACTAGTAGGAGACAGCATAGATGTATTAAAGATACAGAGATGAATCCTACTAGTAGGAGACAGCATAGATGTATTAAAGATACAGATGAATCCTACTAGTAGGAGACAGCATAGATGTATTAAAGATAGAGATGAATCCTACTAGTAGGAGACAGCATAGATGTATTAAAGATAGAGATGAATCCTACTAGTAGGAGACAGCATAGATGTATTAAAGATAGAGATGAATCCTACTAGTAGGAGACAGCATAGATGTATTAAAGATAGAGATGAATCCTACTAGTAGGAGACAGCATAGATGTATTAAAGATAGAGATGAATCCTACTAGTAGGAGACAGCATAGATGTATTAATACAACCGCCGGCTTGGCTACTAAAAGCACATTTATGCAACGGGGATTTTACCATCTCCCAGTGTTCATGCATTGTTAAACAGTTCACACCAGAGAAAGACAGCCAAGTGACCATCAGTCTTTCCACTGCATCATCAGTGACACATCACACCGGGGATTCATCTGACAACAAATGACCAAATATTGCTTGCATTCCTCCCCCACATTTCATATTTCAATGCACTAATGCAAAATGGTTGCCCTTAGTTCAAGGACTGGATGGCCTTCATAGTGCAAACACAGTGCAGCATAGCAGAGGGATATATTGATTTGTCAGTTGTGTGTGAGACAGCAGTCTTTCCAGCTCTCACTCATTGACACAATCATTCACTACTCAACTGGCCTCACTGAGTAAAGTTGACCTTCAAATGCAAACTTTAAAAAGACACCCAGTATATATCTTACACATACTGAGATGTAGTAAAAGATTTCAGAAAAACAACAAAGCCTTCTAAGGATTGACACGTAGTTAAACATGAAGGCTGTAAATCTTCATGACTAGTAAAACTGATGGACAAAATAAGTGTCCTTCAAAACAAATAATTTTGTTCCCCCTCTAGGCCAGGGGCATTCAAGCTTTTTCAGCGGGGACTCCATTTTTTACAGTAGAATGTCAGGGGACCCCATTATTTTCCCCAAAAATCTCTTGCGACCCCATCCCAAATCTAATGACAACCTTAAAAATCAACAAATAACCTTCAATTCATTGCATTTTGAACTCTTATCCAAATGAAAATAAACCAATAAATACATTTATTCCATACAACTGTATCTTTAAAATGATTTTTTCTCTAAAACTTTTGTTTCTTGCCCCATAAAATATTTGGTACTGTTAATTTGTATTTTATTTTGGCGACCCCACTTCAGTGTCACGACCCCGACTTTGAAGGATACTGCTCTAGGCAAAAACTGACACGTAGTCAAGGCAACCATGAGTGACATTCATATTTAAACAGTGATGAGGGGTTTTGACAGACACAGGTAGTCGCCAACTAGAGACAGTAATACAGGTTCAGTTCCTCTTGTTTTGGTTCAACAGGAACAGAGAGTGGAAAAGGAAAACACTGTCCACAAACTGTGGGAGATTTATGTGGCGATTCAGAGTGGCAGTGTGTGTGTGGGGCCTGTTTGTAGGACTAAGTACTCAGGGAGAACTAAGCAGCAGGCTGGCCAAGGCCTTCAGGCCCTCAGACTCTCAGACTCTGAACATCATGTGTGTGAATGACAGATGAAAGGACTAACAGCACCCCAATGTGTGTACAGTACACACGCACACGCTCACACACACACCCCCTAGCTCACCTCTCATCTTTGTTCTGGCGGATGCATCCCTCGATGATTTCCTTCACTTCTGGTATGGCTACCTTGTCAAAGCTGGCCGGCTTGACTCCCTGTGGGGGCAGAAACACAGGAGAACATTAAATCAATGTGCCAGCTGAAGCATGAGGCCAAACAGAGACCCCCATTTCACCTCATTATCGAGCAGGGGGGCGTCTAGTGGAAAGATCAAGGCCAAGGAATCAAGGGAGAGAAAAAGAGGGGGTCTCAGTTAAAAAACAACTTTCAATTCTGGTTGAGTGTAGCAATGGGTCATTTTCCTTACGACAGAGACCATAAAAGTGTGTGTGTTGTGTGTTTTGTGGGCCCCAGTGAGCTCTAAACAGCCAGGGTAACCAGCCGTGTTGATTTAACTCAGGGAGTGTGTGGTGTGGCAGGCCAGAAGCTCTAGCTGAGACAGACTTGGAAGTCTGTCACCGGCTCAGCCCAATGTAGCCAAAGTCTGTCTCGAGACACTTCAGTAAACCTGGGCCCCAAGCATACCTGGATCAACATAGAAACATACATGTGAGCCCCATTAGCCTACCATACAAACACCTTTTACTGGACAACATAGAAACATACATGTGAGCCCCATTAGCCTACCATACAAACACCTTTTACTGGACAACATAGAAACATACATGTGAACCCCATTAGCCTACCATACAAACACCTTTTACTGGACAACATAGAAACATACATGTGAACCCCATTAGCCTACCATACAAACACCTTTTACTGGACAACATAGAAACATACATGTGAACCCCATTAGCCTACCATACAAACACCTTTTACTGGACAACATAGAAACATACATGTGAACCCCATTAGCCTACCATACAAACACCTTTTACTGGACAACATAGGAACATACATGTGAACAACATGTGAGCCCCATTAGCCTACCATACAAACACATTTTACTGGACAACATAGGAACATACATGTGAACCCCATTAGCCTACCATACAAACACATTTTACTGGACAACATAGGAACATACATGTGAGCCCCATTAGCCTACCATACAAACACCTTTTACTGGACAACATAGGAACATACATGTGAGCCCCATTAGCCTACCATACAAACACCTTTTACTGGACAACATAGGAACATACATGTGAACCCCATTAGCCTACCATACAAACACCTTTTACTGGACAACATAGGAACATACATGTACATGTGAGCCCCATTAGCCTACCATACAAACACCTTTTACTGGACAACATAGAAACATACATGTGAGCCCCATTAGCCTACCATACAAACACCTTTTACTGGACAACATAGAAACATACATGTGAGCCCCATTAGCCTACCATACAAACACCTTTTACTGGACAACATGGAACATAGGAACAACATGTGAGCCCCATTAGCCTACCATACAAACACATTTTACTGGACAACATAGAAACATACATGTGAGCCCCATTAGCCTACCATACAAACACCTTTTACTGGACAACATAGGAACATACATGTGAGCCCCATTAGCCTACCATACAAACACATTTTACTGGACAACATAGAAACATACATGTGAGCCCCATTAGCCTACCATACAAACACCTTTTACTGGACAACATAGGAACATACATGTGAGCCCCATTAGCCTACCATACAAACACCTTTTACTGGACAACATAGGAACATACATGTGAACCCCATTAGCCTACCATACAAACACCTTTTACTGGACAACATAGGAACATACATGTGAACAACATGTGAGCCCCATTAGCCTACCATACAAACACCTTTTACTGGACAACATAGAAACATACATGTGAGCCCCATTAGCCTACCATACAAACACCTTTTACTGGACAACATAGGAACATACATGTGAACAACATGTGAGCCCCATTAGCCTACCATACAAACACCTTTTACTGGACAACATAGGATACATGTGAGCCCCATTAGCCTACCATACAAAACCTTTTACTGGACAACATAGAAACATACATGTGAGCCCCATTAGCCTACCATACAAACACCTTTTACTGGACAACATAGAAACATACATGTGAGCCCCATTAGCCTATACAAACACCTTTTACTGGACAACATAGGAACATACATGTGAACAACATGTGAGCCCCATTAGCCTACCATACAAACACCTTTTACTGGACAACATAGAAACATACATGTGAGCCCCATTAGCCTACCATACAAACACCTTTTACTGGACAACATAGGAACATACATGTGAACAACATGTGAGCCCCATTAGCCTACCATACAAACACCTTTTACTGGACAACATAGAAACATACATGTGAGCCCCATTAGCCTACCATACAAACACCTTTTACTGGACAACATAGAAACATACATGTGAGCCCCATTAGCCTACCATACAAACACCTTTTACTGGACAACATAGAAACATACATGTGAACCCCATTAGCCTACCATACAAACACCTTTTACTGGACAACATAGAAACATACATGTGAGCCCCATTAGCCTACCATACAAACACCTTTTACTGGACAACATAGGAACATACATGTGAACAACATGCGAGCCCCATTAGCCTACCATACAAACACCTTTTACTGGACAACATAGAAACATACATGTGAGCCCCATTAGCCTACCATACAAACACCTTTTACTGGACAACATAGAAACATACATGTGAGCCCCATTAGCCTACCATACAAACACCTTTTACTGGACAACATAGGAACATACATGTGAACAACATGTGAGCCCCATTAGCCTACCATACAAACACCTTTTACTGGACAACATAGAAACATACATGTGAGCCCCATTAGCCTACCATACAAACACCTTTTACTGGACAACATAGGAACATACATGTGAACAACATGTGAGCCCCATTAGCCTACCATACAAACACCTTTTACTGGACAACATAGAAACATACATGTGAGCCCCATTAGCCTACCATACAAACACCTTTTACTGGACAACATAGAAACATACATGTGAGCCCCATTAGCCTACCATACAAACACCTTTTACTGGACAACATAGAAACATACATGTGAGCCCCATTAGCCTACCATACAAACACCTTTTACTGGACAACATAGGAACATACATGTGAACAACATGTAGAGCCCCATTAGCCTACCATACAAACACCTTTTACTGGACAACATAGAAACATACATGTGAGCCCCATTAGCCTACCATACAAACACCTTTTACTGGACAACATAGAAACATACATGTGAGCCCCATTAGCCTACCATACAAACACTTTTACTGGACAACATAGAAACATACATGTGAGCCCCATTAGCCTACCATACAAACACCTTTTACTGGACAACATAGGAACATACATGTGAACAACATGTGAGCCCCATTAGCCTACCATACAAACACCTTTTACTGGACAACATAGAAACATACATGTGAGCCCCATTAGCCTACCATACAAACACCTTTTACTGGACAACATAGGAACATATGTGAACAACATGTGAGCCCCATTAGTTACCATACAAACACCTTTTACTGGACAACATAGAAACATACATGTGAGCCCCATTAGCCTACCATACAAACACCTTTTACTGGACAACATAGGAACATACATGTGAACAACATGTGAGCCCCATTTCCTACCAGTACAAACACCTTTTACTGGACAACATTAGAAACATACATGTGAGCCCCATTTCCTACCAGTCAAACACCTTTTACTGGACAACATAGAAACATACATGTGAGCCCCATTAGCCTACCATACAAACACCTTTTACTGGACAACATAGAAACATACATGTTTCCCCATTAGCCTATCCATACAAACACCTTTTACTGGACAACATAGGAACATACATGTGAACAACATGTCCCCATTAGTAATACAAACACCTTTTACTGGACAACATAGAAACATACATTAGAGCCCCATTAGCCTACCATACAAACACCTTTTTCTGGACAACATAGGAACATACATGTGAACAACATGTGAGCCCCATTAGCCTACCATACAAACACCTTTTACTGGACAACATAGAAACATACATGTAAAGAGCCCCATTAGCCTACCATACAAACACCTTTTACTGGACAACATAGAAACATACATGTGAGCCCCATTAGCCTACCATACAAACACCTTTTACTGGACAACATAGAAACATACAGTGAACCCCATTAGCCTACCATACAAACACCTTTTACTGGACAACATAGGTTGGTACATGTGAGCCCCATTAGCCTACCATACAAACACCTTTTACTGGACACATAGGAACATACATGTGAACAAATATGGCCCCATTAGCCTACCATACAAACACCTTTTACTGGACAACATGAAACATACATGTGAGCCCCATTAGCCTACCATACAAACATTGGACAACATGAAACATACATGTGAGCCCCATTAGCCTACCATACAAACACATTTTACTGGACAACATAGAAACATACATGTGAACCCCATTAGCCTACCATACAAACACATTTTACTGGACAACATAGTTCCACATACATGTGAGCCCCATTAGCCTACCATACAAACACCTTTTACTGGACAACATAGGAACATACATGTGAACCCCATTAGCCTACCATACAAACACCTTTTACTGGACAACATAGGAACATACATGTGAACAACATGTGAGCCCCATTAGCCTACCATACAAACACCTTTTACTGGACAACATAGAAACATACATGTGAGCCCCATTAGCCTACCATACAAACACCTTTTACTGGACAACATAGAAACATACATGTGAGCCCCATTAGCCTACCATACAAACACCTTTTACTGGACAACATAGAAACATACATGTGAGCCCCATTAGCCTACCATACAAACACCTTTTACTGGACAACATAGAAACATACATGTGCACACAACATGCGAGCCCCATTAACCTACCATACAAACACATTTTACTGGACAACATAGAAACATACATGTGCACACAACATGCGAGCCCCATTAGCCTACCATACAAACACATTTTACTGGACAACATGGATCAAATCAGGAACAGCTGGGTGTCTTTCCCCTGAGATAAACATGTAAACAACCAGTCTCTCACAACTTGGTGACAAGTCTATTTTCAATACCAATACTTTTGCCATCCTTTCAGACGCAGATGGAAGCAGCATCTATAGAAAATAAGACTAACAGCTCATTTGATCCAAATCAGGCCAAATAAATACTGTATTTCCACCATTCAGCATTTTATCAGCTGCACCTTTAAACAAAAAGGTTCTGGTCGGGGAGGACAAATGGTTCTAAGAGTCTTGAAACGCAGGACTTGAATAAAGTCCACATCAAGAGGATCCAGTTGTTGAGATGAATAAGTCCAGCCCAACATCAGGGCAGTGAGATTCAAGGGCAAGTCATCCTCCTGATACCAAGTTGATCAATATAACCTGAACCCAAGGCAAGTCATCCTCCTGATACCAAGTTGATCCATACAACCTGAACCCAAGGCAAGTCATCCTCCTGATACCAAGTTGATCAATATAACCTGAACCCAAGGCAAGTCATCCTCCTGATACCAAGTTGATCCATATAACCTGAACCCAAGGCAAGTCATCCTCCTGATACCAAGTTGATCAATATAACCTGAACCCAAGGCAAGTCATCCTCCTGATACCAAGTTGATCAATATACCTGAACCCAAGGCAAGTCATCCTCCTCATACCAAGTTGATCCATACAACCTGAACCCAAGGCAAGTCATCCTCCTGATACCAAGTCATTTGTATAAAAATAAAATAAAATAATTAGGATCCAATTAGCTAACGCCATAACGCTAGCTAATCTTCCTGGAGCCCAACACCAATTAACAAGACATTACAAACCACCACAAAACAAGACTTCAAACTTTCAACAAGTAGACAATTAAAATACCTGACAGGAAACACATTTGACGTTCAGTTGACGCTTTCTATTTCCTGTCCAGTCATATGGTCTATCACATTAGATGTTCTTTCTATTTCCTGTCCAGTCATATGGTCTATCACATTAGATGTTCTTTCTATTTCCTGTCCAGTCATATGGTCTATCACATTAGATGTTCTTTCTATTTCCTGTCCAGTCATATGGTCTATCATTAGATGTTCTGTCTGGTTTCCTTAGGTCTATGTTCTTTCTATTTCCTGTCCAGTCATATGGTCTATAGCATTAGATGTTCTTTCTATTTCCTGTCCAGTCATATGGTCTATCACATTAGATGTTCTTTCTATTTCCTGTCCAGTCATATGGTCTATCACATTAGATGTTCTTTCTATTTCCTGTCCAGTCATATGGTCTATCACATTAGATGTTCTTTCTATTTCCTGTCCAGTCATATGGTCTATCACATTAGATGTTCTTTCTATTTCCTGTCCAGTCATATGGTTATCACATTAGATGTTCTTTCTATTTCCTGTCCAGTCATATGGTCTATCAATTAGATGTTCTTTTATTTTTTTGGTTATTGTAGGTGGATTTACTGTTACCTGAGAAATACATTTAAGAGGTCCATTTAGCTGATAAATATATCCAGAGGTCTTCAGCTATAAATATGGATTGGTATGGACAGCTGATTTGCCTGAGATAAATATGGATTGGTAAAGAGGTCCATTCAGCTGAGAAATATGGATTGGTAAAGAGGTCCATTCAGCTGATAAATATGGATTGGTAAAGAGTTCCATTCAGCTGATAAATATGGATTGGTAAAGAGTTCCATTCAGCTGATAAATATGGATTGGTAAAGAGTTCCATTCAGCTGATAAATATGGATTGGTAAAGAGTTCCATTCAGCTATGGCTCTGTATTGAACTGTAGATTCAAGTCAGTTTGTCCTTGGCTTGGGTTGCCTGTCTGGTTTAGTGGTTATGTGTGTTGCTAGTATGTACTAACGGCTTGGGTTGCCTGTCTGGTTTAGTGGTTATGTGTGTTGCTAGTATGTACTAACGGCTTGGGTTGCCTGTCTGGTTTAGTGGTTATGTGTGTTGCTAGTATGTACTAACTGCTTGGGTTGCCTGTCTGGTTTAGTGGTTATGTGTGTTGCTAGTATGTACTAACGGCTTGGTTGCTAGTATGTACTAACGGCTTGCCTGTCTGGTTTAGTGGTTATGTGTGTTTTACTAGTATGTACTAACGGCTTGGGTTGCCTGTCTGGTTTAGTGGTTATGTGTGTTGCTAGTATGTACTAACGGCTTGGGTTGCCTGTCTGGTTTAGTGGTTATGTGTGTTGCTAGTATGTACTAACGTTGGGTTGCCTGTCTGGTTTACTGGTTATGTGTGTTGCTAGTATGTACTAACGGCTTGGGTTGCCTGTCTGGTTTAGTGGTTATGTGTGTTGCTAGTATGTACTAACGGCTTGGGTTGCCTGTCTGGTTTAGTGGTTATGTGTGTTGCTAGTATGTACTAACGGCTTGGGTTGCCTGTCTGGTTTAGTGGTTATGCGTGTTGCTAGTATGTACTAACGGCTTGGGTTGCCTGTCTGGTTTAGTGGTTATGCGTGTTGCTAGTATGTACTAACTGACCTGAAAATACTGTTTTATTTTATTTTTTAATTAAAAAATAATATAACGTTCCTAAAGAAAATCAGAAGACTGGATAGTAATTTGTTTTCAACGTGAAGCCATGAGAGATTCTGATACTTTTGGGTGATATTCATACAGATAGATAATCTGGCAGCCCCATTTTGAGTGATTTGGAGCTTTTTGTATACATCTTTCTTTGCTGTAGATGACTGTATAACCAGACAGTACTCTAAGAGTGATAGGACCAGGGACTGACTGTATAACCAGACAGTACTCTAAGAGTGATAGGACCAGGGACTGACTGTATAACCAGACAGTACTCTAAGAGTGATAGGACCAGGGACTGACTGTATAACCAGACAGTACTCTAAGAGTGATAGGACCAGGGACTGACTGTATAACCAGACAGTACTCTAAGAGTGATAGGACCAGGGACTGACTGTATAACCAGACAGTACTCTAAGAGTGATAGGACCAGGGACTGACTGTATAACCAGACAGTACTCTAAGAGTGATAGGACCAGGGACTGACTGTATAACCAGACAGTACTCTAAGAGTGATAGGACCAGGGACTGACTGTATAACCAGACAGTACTCTAAGAGTGATAGGACCAGGGACTGACTGTATAACCAGACAGTACTCTAAGAGTGATAGGACCAGGGACTGACTGTATAACCAGACAGTACTCTAAGAGTGATAGGACCAGGGACTGACTGTATAACCAGACAGTACTCTAAGAGTGATAGGACCAGGGACTGACTGTATAACCAGACAGTACTCTAAGAGTGATAGGACCAGGGACTGACTGTATAACCAGACAGTACTCTAAGAGTGATAGGACCAGGGACTGACTGTATAACCAGACAGTACTCTAAGAGTGATAGGACCAGGGACTGACTGTATAACCAGACAGTACTCTAAGAGTGATAGGACCAGGGACTGACTGTATAACCAGACAGTACTCTAAGAGTGATAGGACCAGGGACTGACTGTATAACCAGACAGTACTCTAAGAGTGATAGGACCAGGGACTGACTGTATAACCAGACAGTACTCTAAGAGTGATAGGACCAGGGACTGACCCTATAACCAGACAGTACTCTAAGAGTGATAGGACCAGGGACTGACCGTATAACCAGACAGTACTCTAAGAGTGATAGGACCAGGGACTGACCGTATAACCAGACAGTACTCTAAGAGTGATAGGACCAGGGACTGACTGTATAACCAGACAGTACTCTAAGAGTGATAGGACCAGGGACTGACCATATAACCAGACAGTACTCTAAGAGTGATAGGAAAAGGGACTGACTGTGATAACCAGATAACCAGACAGTACTCTAAGAGTGATAGGACCAGGGACTGACTGTATAACTGGACAGTACTCTAAGACCAGGGACTGACCGTATAACCAGACAGTACTCTAAGAGTGATAGGACCAGGGACTGACTGTATAACCAGACAGTACTCTAAGAGTGATAGGACCAGGGACTGACTGTATAACCAGACAGTACTCTAAGAGTGATAGGACCAGGGACTGATGTATAACTCTGAACAGTTTCTAAGAGTGATAGGACCAGGGACTGACTGTATAACCAGACATACTCTGATTGAACCAGGGACTGAAGGCAAGTCATCCTCCTGATACCAGTTGATCCATATACATTTTCTGAACCCAAGGCAAGTCATCCTCCTGATACCAAGTTGATCAATATAACCTGAACCCAAGGCAAGTCATCCTCCTGATACCAAGTTGATCAATATAACCTGAACCCAAGGCAAGTCATCCTCCTCCTTGATCAATATAACCTGAACCAAGGCAAGTCATCCTCCTGATACAATATAACCTGAACCCAAGGCAAGTCATCCTCCTGATACCAAGTTGATCAATATAACCTGAACCCAAGGCAAGTCATCCTCCTGATACCAAGTTGATCAATATAACCTGAACCCAAGGCAAGTCATCCTCCTCATACCAAGTTGATCAATATAACCTGAGCCCAGAAACATTGATGGGAATGGGAGCCAAGAACACAGACTCAAACACGGAGACTAATATAGAAATAACTCAACGAACCAAACCCTTCCTCTTACTACCTCAGTCTCTTCTCTGCAGTACCCCCCCCCCCATCAGACAGTCGTATAAAAAGAAAAGCAAACTGTCAAAACAGTAGAGAAGAAAATGTTCCAGAGAAAGGTAGAGACAGAAAGAGAGAAAAAGAGATTGAGAAAGAGACTTACCGGGATGTGAGAGTGAGAGACAGGTCCGACAGAGAGAGAGTTGGACTCACTAAACTCTTGTAACCTGGTACATCGAGTTCTGCAGGCTCTGTCCTTTACAGTTCCCAACACAGTGGCTTCTCAGTCTTTACCAACCCCCCCTGTCCCTCCAATCTAGAACCTGTGCTTATATAACATTACACACACACACACACACACACACACACACACACACACACACACACACACACACACACACACACACACACACACACACACACACACACACACACACACACACACACACACACACACACACACACACACACACATCCTAGAGATTCCTGGGGCCAAACAAAGTAAGGGATGACAGCGGAAGAGGTAATGGAATTAAGGAGGACCGGTATTCCAATAACAGGGTGATTAAAAAGGCCTCATTACGGGTGAAACTCTCACAGTGAATAGAGGTCCATTAAGTCGGTTACATGCTGGTTCCTTTCTGCCCCCTCACAGAACAGCCAACAATGGAGAGAGAAATTAAAAAGGTACATTTACAATGCTTTACAAAAGACCAGAGGCAGAGGGAGGGTGGAGAGACTTGATGTGAGGACGGTGTGGGTGGACTAGCTAGGTATGTGAGGGTGAATCCTGTCTTCCAATTAAGTCAAATTGTCACTTAGTCAATGGGGAATCACCCCATTGTGGAAAGAGAAAAGGACTAATTATGATCTTATAAAAGTCCAATACATCAGCTTTTATCTCAATACCAAATCCTTTTTGGGGAACAAATAAGTGCCTTACAGTCATTTGTTTTCAATTAAAATGGTCAAAAAGAAGCAAAAATATAGCTTCTTAGCAAAGAGACATTTCTCAAGCAAGAATTTTACTAGAACTGTCTGGGAGTGTTCTGCGTGGGGAGGATTCATTTTTTATTTCTGCCGTTATTGGCAGAGAGGTTTGGAACTCTTTCTTATTGGTCTATTAACTCATTTACCGCATGGTGATGTCACCATGGAAGGCCAAAACTCCATCCCACCAAAACATGCAGAAATGTCAAAACAGCTCTTCATTTTCCAAGCAGCTCTTCATTTTCCAAGCAGCTCTTCATTTTCCAAACAGCTCTTCATTTTCCAAACAGCTCTTCATTTTCCAAACAGCTCTTCATTTTCCAAACAGCCCTTCATTTTCCAAACAGCCCTTCATTTTCCAAACAGCTCTTCATTTTCCAAGCAGCTCTTCATTTTCCAAGCAGCTCTTCATTTTCCAAACAGCTCTTCATTTTCCAAACAGCTCTTCATTTTCCAAACAGCTCTTCATTTTCCAAACAGCTCTTCATTTTCCAAACAGCTCTTCATTTTCCAAACAGCTCTTCATTTTCCAAGCAGCTCTTCATTTTCCAAACAGCTCTTCATTTTCCAAACAGCTCTTCATTTTCCAAACAGCTCTTCATTTTCCAAACAGCTCTTCATTTTCCAAACAGCTGTTACCCTAAAGGGGCACGATCATCATGTTCTAAATGTCCCAGTATTATTCCAACCTAACGTTCTGACTGCACTCGGCCGTTGACTTGACTTCCCAGCTCTTTATAATTTGGGCGTTAACGTCAGTTCTCAAAGCTGTGCGTTCCTTTTATAATTCACAGTAGAATTCATATATAAACGTATGTTTTTTTAAATTGCTCTTAAGAATCCGTCTGTCCGGTCTGGCAGATTTAAATAGTCCAGCTCTCCAGCAAACAAACAAAGGGATGAAAATACCCGACATTATATACAAATGACTGGACTGGGAGCAAGCAGCTGTGTACCAGATGACTGGACTGGGAGCAAGCTGCTGTGTACCAAATGACTGGACTGGGAGCAAGCTGCTGTGTACCAAATGACTGGACTGGGAGCAAGCAGCTGTGTACCAAATGACTGGACTGGGAGCAAGCTGCTGTGTACCAAATGACTGGACTGGGAGCAAGCTGCTGTGTACCAAATGACTGGACTGGGAGCAAGCTGCTGTGTACCAGATGACTGGACTGGGAGCAAGCTGCTGTGTACCAGATGACTGGACTGGGAGCAAGCTGCTGTGTACCAGATGACTGGACTGGGAGCAAGCTGCTGTGTACCAGATGACTGGACTGGGAGCAAGCTGCTGTGTACCAGATGACTGGACTGGGAGCAAGCTGCTGTGTACCAGATGACTGGACTGGGAGCAAGCTGCTGTGTACCAGATGACTGGACTGGGAGCAAGCTGCTGTGTACCAGATGACTGGACTGGGAGCAAGCTGCTGTGTACCAGATGACTGGACTGGGAGCAAGCTGCTGTGTACCAAATGACTGGACTGAGAGGAAGCAGCTGTGTACCAAATGACTGGACTGGGAGCAAGCAGCTGTGTACCAAATGACTGGACTGGGAGCAAGCTGATGTGTACCACATGACTGGACTGGGAGCAAGCTGCTGTGTACCAGATGACTGGACTGGGAGCAAGCTGCTGTGTACCAGATGACTGGACTGGGAGCAAGCTGCTGTGTACCAGATGACTGGACTGGGAGCAAGCTGCTGTGTACCAGATGACTGGACTGGGAGCAAGCTGCTGTGTACCAGATGACTGGACTGGGATCAAGCTGCTGTGTACCAAATGGCAGCCTATTTCCTAGATGGGCCCTGGTCAAATTGTAGTGCACTATATAGGTGGCGTTTGGGACGCAGC
This sequence comes from Oncorhynchus gorbuscha, assembly GCF_021184085.1. Lineage (NCBI taxonomy): Eukaryota > Metazoa > Chordata > Actinopteri > Salmoniformes > Salmonidae > Oncorhynchus > Oncorhynchus gorbuscha. The sequence goes on along the minus strand of NW_025745881.1, from coordinate 162,968 downwards.
CAGTGGAACGGTCACCGAGGGTAACAGTCTGAGGCAGGAGGCTGTAATAAGAGTCGGTCTACAGAGCTGGGAGAACAGAGTGACGGGGGAGAGAGACGGGAGCACGCTGGGTCATTATATACCATCAGCGTCATCCAGACGCGGTCTGGATTGTGTGTGTGTGTGTGTGTGTGTGTGTGTGTGTGTGTGTGTGTGTGTGTGTGTGTGTGTGTGTGTGTGTGTGTGTGTGTGTGTGTGTGTGTGTGTGTGTGTGTGTGTGTGTGTGTGTGTGTGTGTGTGTGTGTGTGTGTGTGTGTGTGTGTGTGTGTGTGTGTGTAACATGACAAGACATGATTTTCTTGGGTTGCAGCTCTACAGTCACTGACAGTCTGTCTAAGAGTCAAAGGACTTCATTTTTAACTTCAGTACTTCACATGAAGCCAATTTCTAACCTGACATGATGTATCCACACAACTTTCCTAAAGCAAAATACCTCCAAGAAGTAATGTGATGGATCACTGAGTTGGAGCAACGGGATTGATTCCCAGTTGGTCCACTTGGGTACTTCAGCTCACATTGATTCCTCTTAACCACATCCAAGGAAATGCCATAGGTTACACGTTAGTTCCCAGCAGCTAAAATCCATACCAATCTGATAGACGGTTCTAGTATTAATAGTCCTGTATTCCCATGACAAATCCCTACTCTGATCCCACAGGAGAATGGCATGTAGAGTCACAGTGACGGGGGGTCCAGGGAAGCTGCTCTGTCATTATCATAACACAGGATTTACGTCTCCCAGACAACCCTGTGTGGTGACCCCTAAAGCGGAGGTCACCCACCACCGCAATCAGCCATGACGGTCAATAAGCACTGTTCTTCACTGACTAGCCGTCTGTCTGTCCTGTACTTAAAAATCATTGGGATTTCCTAAAAACCTTACTATAGACTTCCACTGATTACATGGAGTAATTCTGAGTACATGGGAGCCTGGTTTTGACCAGCAGGGTTATGTAAACACATATCACAATGAAGAGATCAGTCAAAGGGAAGAAAAAAGACCGTCACATCTGTCTGCATGAGATCTCATGGCAGTAACACAAAAAGACATTGATTACTTTTCCCATCCACCCAGCCATCCACCCGGCCATCCACCCGGCCATCCACCCAGCCATCCAGCCATCCAGCCAGCCAGCCAGCCAGCCATCCACCCAGCCAGCCATCCACCCGGCCATCCAGCCAGCCACCCACCAGCCAGCCACCCAGCCAGCCACCCGGCCATCCACCCAGCCAGCCATCCACCCAGCCAGCCATCCACCCAGCCAGCCATCCACCCACCCAGCCATCCACCCAGGCCACCATCCACCCAGCCAGGCCATCCACCCGGCCATCCACCTGGCCATCCACCCGGCCAGCCCTACAAGTGTTTCTGATTGCAGAGTTGTGTCGGGTGATTAAAACACCTCCAGGACTATAAGGAGGGATCAAAGCTTAACGGATGAACTGGTGTAAAAGGGAGGGCAGCCCCCAAAACATAGTCCAGCCTCCCCTCAGAGAATGTCTTCTTGTCAGCCCCTGTCCACTAGAATACCAAGCACTAAATGAGGTGACATCCTTCAGCTGCTGTCTACAACTCTCCACAGCCCCCTTTCCAACAGGCCATTATGGAAGCCCTTCACAGCCAACATGAGGGCTGTGTCATCTCTCCCTCCCTGGGATTCTGTGGCTCCTTAGGAAGGACAGGATATCCTGTGAGGAGGGAGTCGGTAACAGAGGAGGGGAGAGTCGGTACAGAGGAGGGGAGTCGGTACAGAGGAGGGGAGAGTCGGTACAGAGGAGGGGAGAGTCGGTACAGAGGAGGGGAGAGTCGGTACAGAGGAGGGGAGTCGGTAGTCGGTACAGAGGAGGGGAGTCGGTACAGAGGAGGGGGAGTCGGTACAGAGGAGGGGGAGTCGGTACAGAGTACAGAGGAGGGGGAGTCGGTACAGAGGAGGGGGAGTCGGTAGAGGAGGGGGAGTCGGTACAGAGGAGGGGGAGTCGGTACAGAGGAGGGGGAAGTCGGTACAGAGGAGGGGGAAGTCGGTACAGAGGAGGGGGAGGGGGAGGGGGAGTCGGTACAGAGGAGGGAGTCGGTACAGAGGGTAGGGGGAGTCGGTACAGAGGAGGGGGAGTCGGTACAGAGGAGGGGGAGTCGGTACAGAGGAGGGGGGTAGTCGGTACAGAGGAGGGGGAGTCGGTACAGAGGAGTCGGTACAGAGGAGTCGGTACAGAGGAGTCAGAGGGGAGGGTACAGAGGAGGGGGAGTCGGTCAGAGAGGAGTCAGAGAGGAGGGGGGTACAGAGGAGTCAGAGAGGAGGGGGTACAGAGGAGTCAGGGGGGGGGGTACAGAGGAGTCAGAGAGGAGGGGGTACAGAGGAGTCAGAGGGGGTACAGAGGAGTCAGAGAGGAGGGGGTACAGAGGAGTCAGAGAGGAGGGGGTACAGAGGAGTCAGAGAGGAGGGGGTACAGAGGAGTCAGAGAGGAGGGGGTACAGAGGAGGAGGAGGGGGTACAGAGGAGTCAGAGGGAGGGGGTACAGAGGAGTCAGAGAGGAGGGGGTACAGAGGAGTCAGAGGGAGGGGGGGTACAGAGGAGTCAGAGAGGAGGGGGGGTACAGAGGAGTCAGAGTCAGAGAGAGGAGGAGGGGGGAGGGGGGTACAGAGGAGTCAGAGAGGAGGGGGTACAGAGGGAGTCACAGAGGAGTCAGAGTCAGGAGGGGGGGTACAGAGGAGTCAGAGAGGAGGGGGTACAGAGGAGTCACAGAGGAGTCAGAGGAGTCAGAGGGGGGGGTACAGAGGAGTCAGGAGTCAGAGAGGAGGGGGTACAGAGGAGTCAGAGAGGAGGGGGGTACAGAGGAGTCAGAGAGGAGGGGGGGTACAGAGGAGTCAGAGAGGAGGGGGGTACAGAGGAGTCAGGAGGAGGGGGGGTACAGAGGAGTCAGAGAGGAGGGGGGTACAGAGGAGTCAGAGAGGAGGGGGGTACAGAGGAGTCAGAGGAGGGGAAGTCACTGAGTGACAGTGGGAGATGGGGCCTGTCTGTGTGTTGAAGACATGACAGAGAGAGAGCCTTGCTGACACTGAGGACAACTGGAGGACTGAGTTTTAGGTTTTAGGTAATTGAAGAAAAGTGATTCGTAGCGTAAAACCTCTATGGTATTTGGAGTATTTCAGGATTGCTCTTCCTGCAGAATGATTTCACCAGTGTGGGGGTTAGCCTGCCTATACTGGCTTTACTGGTTGACTGAGGAATTCCCACACTTGAGGTCAGTAAAGGCTGTCTGGACAAATCACAGAACCGTCTGTGATCTACAGAAGCAGCTGAGGAAGCATGGAATGCAGACATATTGAGAGAAGTAGAGGGCAAACCTAAGAACACACCACAGCACAGTAGACCCACAGTCTCCCCCTACTGGTGACCTTCACAGAATCCCTCACTGATCCTCTGGGTTTGTCCCCTAGGGTGCCATGGGCCCTGGTCAAAAGTAGTGCACTACTGTACATAGGACATAGGGTGTAGTTTGGGACAGTCAGAAATCCTTCCTCTTTTTCCATCTATAGCAGTAGCATCATGTGACCGTGGCCACGGCTCCATCTAAACCAGACAGAAGCTCATGACTGCTTCTATTTTACCAGGCCGGAGAGGAAACAACCCAATTTGAGGAAAGAGACAATAGAAAATGAAAGGTCATCCGTTAATAACAGATGAGATAAAAAGATGAGGGGTGGCGCAGGCGGAGGGAACCTAGGGAGACTATACAGAGGAGATAAAGAGATGTGGGGTGGAGGAGGGAACCTAGGGAGACTATACAGAGGAGATAAAGAGATGTGGGGTGGAGGAGGGAACCTAGGGAGACTATACAGAGGAGATAAAGAGATGTGGGGTGGAGGAGGGAACCTAGGGAGACTATACAGAGGAGATAAAGAGATGTGGGGTGGAGGAGGCAGAGGGAACCTAGGGAGACTATACAGAGGAGATAAAGAGATGTGGGGTGGCGGAGGGAACCTAGGGAGACTATACAGAGGAGATAAAGAGATGTGGGGTGGCGGAGGGAACCTAGGGAGACTATACAGAGGAGATTAAGAGATGTGGGGTGGCAGAGGGAACCTAGGGAGACTATACAGAGGAGATAAAGAGATGTGGGGTGGAGGAGGGAACCTAGGGAGACTATACAGAGGAGATAAAGAGATGTGGGGTGGAGGAGGGAACCTAGGGAGACTATACAGAGGAGATAAAGAGATGTGGGGTGGAGGAGGGAACCTAGGGAGACTATACAGAGGAGATAAAGAGATGTGGGGTGGCTGAGGCTGAGGGAACCTAGGGAGACTATACAGAGGAGATAAAGAGATGTGGGGTGGCTGAGGCAGAGGGAACCTAGGGAGACTATACAGAGGAGATTAAGAGATGTGGGGTGGCTGAGGCAGAGGGAACCTAGGGAGACTATACAGAGGAGATAAAGAGATGTGGGGTGGAGGAGGGAACCTAGGGAGACTATACAGAGGAGATAAAGAGATGTGGGGTGGCTGAGGCTGAGGGAACCTAGGAGACTATACAGAGGAGATAAAGAGATGTGGGGTGGCTGAGGCAGAGGGAACCTAGGGAGACTATACAGAGGAGATTAAGAGATGTGGGGTGGCTGAGGCAGAGGGAACCTAGGGAGACTATACAGAGGAGATAAAGAGATGTGGGGTGGCGGAGGGAACCTAGGGAGACTATACAGAGGAGATAAAGAGATGTGGGGTGGCTGAGGCAGAGGGAACCTAGGGAGACTATACAGAGGAGATAAAGAGATGTGGGGTGGAGGAAACCTAGGGAGACCTAAAGGATGTGGGGTGGCTGAGACTATACAGAGGAGATGTGGGGTGGAAGGGAACCTAGAGATAAAGAGATGGGGGTGGAGGAGGGAACCTAGGGAGACTATACAGAGGAGATAAAGAGATGTGGGGTGGAGGAGGGAACCTAGGGAGACTATACAGAGGAGATAAAGAGATGTGGGGTGGAGGAGGGAACCTAGGGAGACTATAGAGGAGATAAAGAGATGTGGGGTGGAGGAGGGAACCTAGGGAGACTATACAGAGGAGATAAAGAGATGTGGGGTGGAGGAAGGGAACCTAGGGAGACTATAGAGGAGATAAAGAGATGTGGGGTGGAGGAGGGAACCTAGGGAGACTATAGAGGAGATAAAGAGATGTGGGGTGGAGGAGGGAACCTAGGGAGAGGAGATAAAGAGATGTGGGGTGGAGGAGGCAGAGGGAACCTAGGGAGACTATACAGAGGAGATAAAGAGATGTGGGGTGGAGGAGGGAACCTAGGAGACTATACAGAGGAGATAAAGAGATGTGGGGTGGCGGAGGGAACCTAGCGGAGGGAACCTAGGGAGACTATACAGAGGAGATAAAGAGATGTGGGGTGGAGGAGGGAACCTAGGGAGACTATACAGAGGAGATAAAGAGATGTGGGGTGGAGGAGGGAACCTGGGAGACTATACAGAGGAGATAAAGAGATGTGGGGTGGAGGAGGGAACCTAGGGAGACTATACAGAGGAGATAAAGAGATGTGGGGTGGAGGAGGCAGAGGGAACCTAGGGAGACTATACAGAGGAGATAAAGAGATGTGGGGTGGAGGAGGGAACCTAGGGAGACTATAGAGGAGATAAAGAGATGTGGGGTGGAGGAGGGAACCTAGGGAGACTATACAGAGGAGATAAAGAGATGTGGGGTGGAGGAGGCAGAGGGAACCTAGGGAGACTATACAGAGGAGATAAAGAGATGTGGGGTGGAGGAGGGAACCTAGGGAGACTATACAGAGGAGATAAAGAGATGTGGGGTGGCGGAGGGAACCTAGGGAGACTATACAGAGGAGATAAAGAGATGTGGGGTGGCAGAGGGAACCTAGGGAGACTATACAGAGGAGATAAAGAGATGTGGGGTGGAGGAGGGAACCTAGGGAGACTATACAGAGGAGATAAAGAGATGTGGGGTGGAGGAGGCAGAGGGAACCTAGGGAGACTATACAGAGGAGATAAAGAGATGTGGGGTGGAGGAGGGAACCTAGGGAGACTATACAGAGGAGATAAAGAGATGTGGGGTGGAGGAGGCAGAGGGAACCTAGGGAGACTATACAGAGGAGATAAAGAGATGTGGGGTGGAGGAGGGAACCTAGGGAGACTATACAGAGGAGATAAAGAGATGTGGGGTGGCGGAGGCAGAGGGAACCTAGGGAGACTATACAGAGGAGATAAAGAGATGTGGGGTGGAGGAGGGAACCTAGGGAGACTATACAGAGGAGATAAAGAGATGTGGGGTGGAGGAGGGAACCTAGGGAGACTATACAGAGGAGATAAAGAGATGTGGGGTGGAGGAGGGAACCTAGGGAGACTATACAGAGGAGATAAAGAGATGTGGGGTGGAGGAGGGAACCTAGGGAGACTATACAGAGGAGATAAAGAGATGTGGGGTGGAGGAGGGAACCTAGGGAGACTATACAGAGGAGATAAAGAGATGTGGGGTGGCTGAGGCTGAGGGAACCTAGGGAGACTATAGAGGAGATAAAGAGATGTGGGGTGGAGGAGGCAGAGGGAACCTAGGGAGCTTATACAGAGGAGAGGCAGTAAGCACAGGACTAGCCTGGTCCCAGATCTGTTTGTGCAGTCAGTTGGTGAGTCAGCACCAACAGATCTGGGAACAGGTTAGCACAGAAAGGCCATGCCTCGTCACACAGCCACTGATGATGAGGAATAACAAGACTCAAATGTCCTCTCTGCACTCAGGAAGGCCTTCCTCATTCTCAGTGCTTGGAAATAGTAATACAATTGGGTCAGCTAGGTCTCCGGATCTATATGTTTACCAAATCAGCAAACTGGCGAGAGAAGCACATTAGGGAACCTATTGTAAACATCTTAATTACAACAAATAAAATGTAATGTGCTGTATGTGAATACAGATTCTGTAGTGGAGTGAAGCGGTCGTTCCCTGGCAACCAGACTAGCAACAGTAAAAGTCAGATAACATCTGCAACATCATTATTAGTTATTAGTCCCATTCAGAGTTGACAGTTGAATCCTTGTAAAAACCTGACCATATCAAAGCAAGACGCTCCTCCCAGTGTCAGAGTCCTAGTTCAACAGTCTATGGAAGACATCTGAATGGTGGAACTCATTGCGAAACTGCGGAGGCAGAATCTCCCCAATCTCAACATCGTAAATGATATGCTGCTTGATGAGGTTGGCTGGGTGACTATAGGGGAATTGAGAATACCGGGCGGCACAAAGCAAGGAGGGTGTGTGTGTGTGTGTGTGTGTGTGTGTGTGTGTGTGTGTGTGTGTGTGTGTGTGTGTGTGTGTGTGTGTGTGTGTGTGTGTGTGTGTGTGTGTGTGTGTGTGTGTGTGTGTGTGTGTGTGTGTGTGTGTGTGTGTGTGTGTGTGTGTGTGTGTGTGTGTGTGTGTGTGTGTGTGTGTTGTTAAAGGGGAGGTGGATGAGGACGTGGAGTCCTCCTCCCTAGTGATCAAACATGAGCTTTATGATCGACTGAGACCATAAAGAACAAACCACACAGACACATACAGGCCAAGTGTCTGTGAGACTGACTGCAACCCAGAGGAATGAGACACAGAGAGACACAGAACAAGAAAAAACTACAGAGGGTGGAGAAGAGGAGAGGAACGGCAGCTAGAAGAGAAAGAGTGTAATTGGCAGTGACATCCGGAAGGGGAGGGGCTGGAGGGGGGAGGGGCTGGAGGGGGGAGGGGCTGGACCAAGGTATTTTAAGATGGAGGACACTTACGCTGGTGACTCGGCGGTAGATCTGTGCAGCGTTCTGGCACTCGGAGTAGGGGTACTCTGAGGTGGCCATCTCCAGCATGCACATCCCAAAGGCATACACATCCACTGACTCGTCATACTTCTCCTCATACATCTCAGGGGCCATGAACTCTGGGGTACCTTGAAACGGATCAAAACGGAACGGGTTCAGAACTCTCTGTGCCTCACACTGCTGTGTCTCCTCCGGCCCAACTCACCCAAGAGGGCCAGAGGGGAGAGGAGGAAAGGACGAAGCCACGGGACAGGCCGCCGACGTACCACCTGCGAGGAGAGAGACAGAAGAGAGAGCGGAGAGGGGGAATGGTGGGAGCAAAATAAATAAATCAAATAAATAAATAAATAAAAGAGAAGGGGGAAGCTGGATTCAGTTTAGTCAGAATTGAAACAGGCACAAGTTTTTCTCTGTAAGACCTTTTATTGGGGCTAAGAGAGAGAAGGGGGGGACAGGTGCACAGAACATGCTGATTGGCCCTTGTGCTGATACTTTGTAATCAAGCAATTGGGAGCAGTCTGGTTAGAGAAGACTCAAACAGGAGAGGGGTTGAGAGGACGACAGGTTGTTAGCAAGACAGACAGGTAAATGTAAGTTTAATCCCCTCCCCATTCAGACACAAACGCCTGATTGGAAAGCTTTGTAACAGTTGAGTCTGAAATAGCCAATCGAGGGCCTTTATTACTACATTTGTCCTACTGGTACGGTTATCAACGTAGCTATGGAACTAACTTGTGTCAAAACCTCACCTTTCACAGAGAAACACGATACATGTCTTAGTGTCACTTACCTGTTAGTTGACCTGTTGGAAGCAAAGGTTAGAGTAGGTTGGTTAGGCCCTGAGATAAAGCCCATCCCATAGCTACACACTGAACTAAACTGCTCTGTTCCGTGCACCTGATGACACTGGTGAGAAGCAAAGGTCTTACACAGAAAAACTATTATTTAGATTTTTTGGGGAAATGTTTATTTAATGTTTATTTTCACTTACCAGAACCACTTACTGTGACTGCAGTACATATGATATTATTACCCAGTACTGCAGAATGAGGGAGAGCCTACATGTTTTAAATACTCAAAGAGCACAGATAGACAAAAAAGAAAACAGGTTGATTAAGGGGAAAAAGCTAGATGAGCAGATAGAGATGGCCGTGTCAGGTGATCTTAAAACGCTGAGGGGGAGAACACAAAACCCACGAGGAAAACATTTCAGAGAGAGAGATATTACTGCATCTGAAACGGTCCCCTATTCCCTATATAGTGCGTTACTTTTGACCAGAGCCCTATGGGAGCCCTACAGGTACTGTTCAAAAGTAGTGCACTATATAGTGAATAGGGCGTCATTTCAGGAACATTCATTATCATTGTCAGCATGTGCATCTTAGATTTTAAATCAGGCTTAAAGTAAACAAACCACAGGTCTCCACCCAAACCCAAAGAGAAAATATGGTTTTTACCCACAAGAGGGAAAACTCCACATTTATTGTCAACATTTGTGGGATTTCACGATGTGGCTAAAGACCTGCTGTCATTAGGGCAATTTACAAGCTCCAACACACCACAGTTTATGGAAAGTCAGAGTGCTTTCACCTGCCTAATATGAATTTCAATTAGCTTTTTCTGGCGTAACTGATTGTTTTCAGATGGGGGAACAGAGACCAAAACGGTGTTTTCCCCTTGTTAAAACAGGGAACTGGATGGCACAGCAGAGCCGGGGTGGCTCCCCAGTTTCACCCCGAGACCAGTCCAACACAACCAGCCCTGGAGGAAACTGGAGGCCCACGGAGAACTACGGTCAGGGAGAGCCAGGCGCTGAAAACCTGTGGTCGGCTTACGACAAACAGTGGTTGGAATCTTAAACACTTTTTAAAAAGAAGTAAGGAATGAATTTTAAATATATTTAACTTTTATCCAGTCCTTCCAACCCCGTCACCCGAAACCCTCACATTCCATTCCAGAAGGTGTCCATTTAAATCCTAATATATTTTAAATTCAACCATCTGTGGTCGGAAGGGACGAGGGAATGGATCTGGCTTTGACACAGGTGTTGGGGTAGAAGGTGAATGGTCAAGGGTCAAAAAGGTTCAAATGTCACTAAATCAGCCTGTGGTCGTACCTATGACACTCTTGGCGAAGGAGGCCCGTTTGAGCGTAGCCAATCCCAGGTCTCCTATCTTGACGGAGCCAGTGGGGCCGGTGATGAAGATGTTGTCACACTTCAGGTCCCTGTGAATGATGGGAGGGGCCCGGGTGTGGAGGAAGTGGAGCCCCTTTAGGATCTGACGACACCAGCTACGTAGAACCTTGATCTTCATCACCTTGAACCGCTTCAGATACCTAGAACACAATAAGAACAAAACGTGATGAGACTGTGGGACATTTCTAACCAGTGTTGTTCTGATATAGCTGAAGAACCATCATCTTCAGCACCTTGAACCTCTTCATGTACAGTACCTACAACACATTTTAAATATTCATTTAGCCAGTAAAAGTTGTCATTATAAATGTGAGGTAAAGCGTTGAGAACAAATACAATAAAACAAGCAGTGGTGAGATGAGGTGTAACATTTCTATCAGCTGTTACAGGTGATTCATGATTATTAAAGTAACCATCACTGATGAGGAGTGATCACTGGCTTCATGTACAGGACCAGTCAAAAGTTGACACACCTACTCATTCAAGGGGTTTTCCCCTTTATTTTTACTATGTTCTACATTGTAGAATAAGAAACACATCAAAAATATATGGAATCATGTAGTAACCAATAAAGTATTACACAAATCAAAATATATTTTATATTTGAGATTCTTCAAAGTAGCCACCCTTCTCATTCTCTCAACCACAAAGACACAGCGGTTGGAACCAAATATCTCAAATTTGGACTCAAACTAAAGGACTTTAGTAGTGATTTCTTTGCAGCAATTCGACCACGAAGGCCTGATTTACAGTCTCCTGCTTCCTGTGAAGCAATTATTTGGGCTGCAATTTCTGAGGTTGGTAACTCTAATGAACTTATCCTCTGCAGCAGAGTCAACTCTGAGTCTTCCTGTCCTGTGGCGGTCCTCATGAGATGAGAGTCAGTTTCATCATAGCGCTTGATGTTTTTTGCGACTGCACTTGAAGAAACTTTCAAAGTTCTTGAAGTTTTCCAGATTGTCTGACCTTCCCGGACATTTCTGGGGGTAATGGCCGTAGCCCTCACCCTCCGATCCAACAGGTCCCAGATGTGCTCAATGGGATTGAGATCCGGGCTCTTCACTGGCCATGGCAGAACACCGACATTCCTGTCTTGCAGGAAATCACAAACAGAACGAGCAGTATGGCTGGTGGCATTGTCATGCTGGAGGGTCATGTCAGGATGAGCCTGCAGGAAGGGTACCACATGAGGGAGGAGGATGTCTTCCCTGTAACGCACAGCGTTGAGATTGCCTGCAATGACATCAAGCTCAGTCCGATGATGCTGTGACACACCGCCCCAGACCATGACGGACCCCCCACCTCCAAATCGATCCCACTCCAGAGTACAGGCATCGGTGTAACGCTCATTCCTTCGACGATAAACACAAGTCCGACCATCACCCCTGGTGAGACAAAACCACGACTCGTCAGTGAAGAGCACTTTTTGCCAGTCCTGTCTGGTCCAGTGACGGTGGGTTTGTGCCCGTTGATGTCTGGTGAGGACCAGACTTACAACAGGTCTAGAAGCCCTCAGGCCAGCCTCTCTCAGCCTATTTCAGACAGTCAGACAGTTTTCAGTCAGTAGAAAGGCCTCTTTAGTGTCCTAAGTTTTCATAACTGTGAACTTAATTGTCTACCGTCTGTAAGCTGTTAGTGTCTTAGCGACCGTTCGTCAGGTGCATGTTCATTAATTGTTTATGGTTCATTGAACAAGCATGGGAAACAGCGTTTAAACCCTTTACAATGAAGATCTGTGGAGTTATTTGGATTTGAACAAATTATCTTTGAAAGACAGGGTACTGAAAAATGTCTTTTTGCGTTTCTTTTTTTTGTTGCTGAGTTTATATACACCTCTCAAAAAAATAAAGGGAACACTTAAACAACACAATGTAACTCCAAGTCAATCACACTTCTGTGAAAACAGACTGTCCACTTAAGAAGCAACACTGATTGACAATGAATGTCACATGCTGTTGTGTAAATGGAATAGACAACAGGTGAAAATGATAGGCAATTAGCAAGAAACCCCCAATAAAGGAGTGGTTCTGCAGGTGATAACCACAGACCACTTCTCAGGTCCTATGCTTCCTGGCTGATGTTTTGGTCACTTTTGAATGCTGGCAGTGCTTTCACTCTAGTGGTAGCATGAGACGGAGTCTACAACCCAAACAAGTGGCTCAGGTAGTGCAGCTCATCCAGGATGGCACATCAATGCGAGCTGTGGCAAGAAGGTTTGCTGTGTCTGTCAGCGTAGTGTCCAGAGCATGGAGGCGCTACCAGGAGACAGGCCAGTACATCAGGAGACGTGGAGGAGGCCGTAGGAGGGCAACAAACCAGCAGCAGGACCGCTACCTCCGCCTTTCTGCAAGGAGGAGCAGGAGGAGCACTGCCAGAACCCTGCAAAATGACCTGCAGCAGGCCACAAATGTGCATGTGTCTGCTCAAACGGTCAGAAACAGACTCCATGAGGGTGGTATGAGGGCCCGACGTCCACAGGTGGGGGTTGTGCTTACAGCCCAAGACCGTGCAGGACGTTTGGCATATGCCAAAGAACATCAAGATTGGCAAATTCGCCAATGGCGCCCTGTGCTCTTCACAGATGAAAGCAGGTTCACACTGAGCACATGTGACAGACGTGACAGTCTGGAGACACCATGGAGAACGTTCTGTTGCCTGCAACATCCTCCAGCATGACCGGTTTGGCGGTGGGTCAGTCATGGTGTGGGGTGGCACTTCTTTGGGGGGCCGCACAGCCCTCCATGTGCTCGCCAGAGGCAGCCTGACTGCCATTAGGTACCGAGATGAGATCCTCAGACCTCTTGTGAGACCATATGCTGGTGCGGTTGGCCCTGGGTTCCTCCTCATGCAAGACAATGCTAGACCTCATGTGGCTGGAGTGTGTCAGCAGTTCCTGCAAGAGGAAGGCATTGATGCTATGGACTGGCCTGCCCGTTCCCCAGACCTGAATCCAATTGAGCACATCTGGGACATCATGTCTCGCTCCATCCACTAAGGCCAGGTTGCACCACAGACTGTCCAGGAGTTGGCGGATGCTTTAGTCCAGGTCTGGGAGGAGATCCCTCAGGAGACCATCCGCCACCTCATCAGGAGCATGTCCAGGCGTTGTAGGGAGGTCATACAGGCACGTGGAGGCCACACACACTACTGAGCCTCATTTTGACTTGTTTTAAGGACATTACATCAAAGTTGGATTAGCCTGTAGTGTGGTTTTCCACTTTAATTTTGAGTGTGACTCCAAATCCAGACCTCCATGGGTTGATAAATTTGATTTCCATTGATAATTTTTGTGTGATTTTGTTGTCAGCACATTCAACTATGTAAAGAAAAAAATATTTAATAAGAATATTTCATTCATTCAGATCTAAGATGTGTTATTTTAGGGTTCCCTTTATTTTTTTGAGTAGCGTATATTACACATACATAATATTTTCTACATACTTTATAATAATCTGGTTATAGTTGTTTAAGTTTACACTGAAAACATCCATCCAGAAATGTATTTCTAAAAACCCTGTTTGGACTTAGCAGGCCCGAACAAACACTTAGGCGGCCCGCCCAAGGATTTAAACGGCAGACAAATCCCTGGTGTGTATACGTGCACCTGTGTTTAGACTACATGTGTGTATCTGGATCAGTACCCTGAGTGTTACAGTGCCAAACCTCAGTGTTTTTCCTTTTTGCACTGGGCTCAGGCTCCCATGTTGAACAACCCTCCGTGACAGTGTTACAGGAAGTGGACAGTGTTACAGGAAGTGGATAATCTAGGCCATGACAGTGTTACAGGAAGTGGATAATCTAGGCCATGACAGTGTTACAGGAAGTGGATAATCTAGGCCATGACAGTGTTACCGTCCCCATAGTGAAGGTGCAGTCGTTTAAGACACAGCACACTGACTCTTCCACAGGAGGGAGCTGCTGGTCTGGTCCAGAGTCCTGAGCTGCACTGTCTGTCCTGTTGTGGGCCCAGACAGACTAGCACCACATGGTCAGTACTGGTACAACACCACAGCAGATTGGACAGGCAGCCACACTGACACCCTCTCATTTTCTCTTTGTCTGTCGCTCTCTCTCGTTCCATGTCTCTCTCCATTGTCACCATTTGTCTCTCTCCATCTCTCAGCTCTCTCCCCTCCCTTGTCTGTCGCTCTCTCTCGTTCCATGTCTCTCTCCATCCTCACCATTTGTCTCGCTCTCTCCCCTCCCCCTCCCTTCGTCTGTCGCTCTCTCTCGTTCCATGTCTCTCTCCATCATCACCATTTGTCTCGCTCTCTCCCTCCCTTCATCTGTCGCTCTCTCTCGTTCCATGTCCATTTGTCTGTCGCTCTCTCTCGTTCCATGTCTCTCTCCATCCTCACCATTTGTCTCGCTCTCCCTCATCCCTCCCCCATCCCTTCCTCTTTGTCGCTCTCTCTCCCTTTGTTCCATGTCTCTCTCCATCCTCACCATTTGTCTCGCTCTCTCCCCCCCCCTTTATCTGTCCTCTCTTCGTCTCTCTGTCTCGCTCTCGCTCTCTCTCGTTCCATGTCTCTCTCCATCCTCACCATTTGTCTCGCTCTCTCCCCCCCCTCCCTTCATCTCCCTTTATGTCTCTCTCCATCCTCACCTTTTGTCTCGTCTGTCTGTCTCTCTCATTCCATGTCTCTCTCCATCCTCACCTTTTGTCTCGCTCTCTCCCCTCCCCCTCCCTTTATCTGTCTGTCTGTCTCACTCTACCTCAGTCTCGCTCCCTGCCTCCGCCTCTCTATCAAGAATGTGAGGAATCTGCAGCAGCAGCAGCTGGCAGGTGGGCAACTCTCCCAGCTCTCCCACAATGCATCAATCCCATGGAAATTGGGGTGGTGGGCGGCACGCAGTCCGTTGCCCATTTCTACTGTAGCTGTCTGCTCTACATTCAGGTTTTATTGTTACCACAAACACCATGTGCCCAGAGCCTGGTACCCCCCTGTCCTGTCCACTTCTGTTCTCTCTACATTGTCAGGGGTTTTGTCATGTGTGTGTGTGTGTGGGCTCTAGTGTGCCAGACCGAGTGTAGACTAGCTATCAGCAGGGAGGTAGGGAGATGGACATGCGTCCTGGTCATGGTGAGACAACAGCATCCTGGTAAGAGGTACCACTCTGCTCTCAGGGCTCACACACAGCTGTGAAGTGCTTATTATGGAACACTCACAAAGCCCTATTTGACTAGCAGATGTGCCTACGCATAATATGAAGGTTATGGAACAAGGAAAAGGTTTTAGTAGAAGGACAAATAACATTAAGATATTTCCTTTGACATTTTCATATCTCCGTTGGTGGCAGAGAACAACAGTAGTGGGGATGAGACGGCAGAGGTTGACGACTGGAGAGGTGGACGTTCACCAAAATGTTTAGTGTGTGTGTGTGTGTGTGTGTGTGTGTGTGTGTGTGTGTGTGTGTGTGTGTGTGTGTGTGTGTGTGTGTGTGTGTGTGTGTGTGTGTGTGTGTGTGTGTGTGTGTGTGTGTGTGTGTGTGTGTGTGTGTGTGTGTGTGTGTGTGTGTGTGTGTGTGTGTATATATAAAAGCGTACAAGCTTGTCAGTACTACTCACGTTTTGAGGGTGCCTGATGTCATAAGCTCTGTGACCAGCACGATGCACTTGGAGTTCTTTCCTTTGGAGGGAGACTCCCAGGAGTCGTAGAAGCGTACAATGTTATGGTGCTGCAGACCCTTCAACATCTCAGCCTCCTCCTTGAACCTCTGACGCTCCGTCTTAGACAGCTTACGATCCTGTAGGAGAGAGCAGGAGAAACATCTAGCAAACAATAGATTTCACATTCCATTTCCTGTTGTCTTGACACATAATGCTTTACAATAACCCAGCCTAAGGTATAGGACAGAACCCAATCAATCAATAAACCAATCGCTCAATCAATCAAGTGTTCATAAAGTCCTTTTTCCATCAGCAGTTGTCACAGTGTTTCACAGTAACCTGCCTAGTCAAGCCATGAACCACACAGGAAGAACTGAGAAAACAAAAACAAACAGACTAGCTAGCGAACCTACATACTTCTCAGTTGTCCTATTTTAACAGCCTGGGTCCCTCTAACTTGATGGGAATACCAGTGCTGGCCTGCACCACAAACCATATATGCACCGGCCATTGCGGTCAGGGAAACACTAATAAACATTGCTGTACATTTAAAAAAAGAGTGAGTTTGAGGGGTTTGACTTGTTTTACGGAGATTCCATGTTTGTGGTTTAGAAATATCTTTGTGGCCGAGAGGCTTGGTCCTGTTAAACAGATACTTGGGGATTTCAGCAATGAGGCCATTTAACAACTTCCCCAGAATCAGATTAACTAGTTGATACCATTTTAAGGTCTGTGTCAAGTATGAAGGAAGTTAGAAGTAGTTTCGCGAGCCAATGCTAACAAGTGCTAGTACAATGACTGAAAGTCTATGGGTATCTGCTAGCACGCCAGTTAGCAATTGCGCTAACGCCAGTTAGCAATTTTCTTCAAACCGCACGCAGACACATAAAAATGGTATCCACAATTTCATCTGACTCTGGGGGGACCCCAAAGTATCCCTTTTAAGGTCAGAGTTCATCATGGCATAGTAAAACCAGAAGTCTCCCTATAAATGGTCTGTAATGAGCTTTGTGTTAAATCAGACTGGATTCACATAAAAGCAAGACAGAGGGGAGAAAGAAAAAGGTTCGGTTGAGGTGGTGGAGGGGGAGGGTGGGGGGGTGGGGGTGGAGGGGACAGGTGTTAGAAGGCCAGTGGAGAGTCACCCTGTGTGGCCCTATAGAGGTGAGTCACCCACAGTCACCTCTCCCTGGCCAGATCGGCTTGGCACAACATTGCGTCATCTCTTTTCTTTTCCACATACACAGGCAGGCAGAGATAGAGAGAGAGAGAGAGATAGGGTGGGAGGAGGCCCTATCGGTCCACAAACCTAGTCATTAATCATCCTCATTCCTTCCTGGTCAGATGGATTATATCAAAAGCAGACAGGGTTCAGCCTTCAGTTTCACAAAAAAGGTCAGACATCTATTTGTTTCATTATGGCCTTATTTTCCAGCCCAGAAAAACCAAAACAAAGTCTACTTCCGTCGAGGATATGATGGTTTAAATCCGCTGATGGGGGTAAGGATGGGGTTGCTCTGAAATCTGCACCTGGGGCATTACATGAGGATGGATTAGAACAATGCCTGGTGAAAGCACTAAAGCAATTGTATTTCCGGGGATTTTGGTTTTGGCATTAGCAGTGATTTAGTCCTTTTAGCTGGCAGAGACAGGCATTACTAGCCTGGGTCTCTAGACAATCTGCCAGCATCACAGGCTACCCTACAGAAGTCATTTTAGCTGGCAGAGACAGGCATTACTAGCCTGGGTCTCTAGACAATCTGCCAGCATCACAGGCTACCCTACAGAATAACCTCACACTCAACGTCAACAAAACTAAGGAGATGATTGTGGACTTCAGGAAACAGCAGAGGGAACACCCCCCCACATCGATTAACAGTAGTGGAGAGGGTAGCATTTTAAGTTCCTCGGCATACACATCACAGACAAACTGAATTGGTCCACTCACACTGACAGCGTGACTGAAGAGTCAGGCGCCTATTCAACCTCAGGAGGCTGAAGAAATTCGGCTTGTCACAAAAGCACTCTTCAAACTTCTACAGATGCAAATGGTATCCACGAGTTCATCCTGGCGGGCTGTATCACCGCCTTTTAAGGTCAGGTTCATCATGGCTGCTCCGCCCTCAATAAATGGCTCTCCAGAGGTGTTAAATGAGGACTGCACATAAAAGCAAGACAGAGGGGGCAAACTAAAGGCCCTCCAGGACACTGGACCCGTTGTTACAGGAAGGCCATAAAGATCATCAAGGACATCAACCACCCGAACCACTACCTGTTCACCCCGCTATCATCCAGAAGGCGAGTCAGCTGGGAGGTGCATCAAAGCTACCGAGAGACTGAAAAACAGCTTCTATCTCAATCACAGGCAGACTGTTAAATAGCCACCACTAACATTGAGTGGCTGCTGCCACAAACTGTCATTGACATTTTCCAGCCATGGCATAATGGATTATGATGGAAATGATGTAAATATTCACTAGCCACTTTAAACAATGCTACTTATATAATGTTACTTACCCTACATTATTCATCTCATATGCATATGTATATACTGTACTCTAAACAAAGTCGACTGCATCCTTATGTAACACATGTATCACTAGCCACTTTAACTATGCCACTTTGTTTACTTTGTCTGAACACTCATCTCATATGTATATACTGTAGGATACCATCTACTGTATGCTGCCTGTACCATCACTCATTCATATATCCTTATGTACATGTTTTATCCCCTTAGCACTGTTATAAGACAGTAGTTTTGGAATTGTTAGTTAGATTACTTGTTGGTTATCACTGCATTGTCGGAACTAGAAGCACAAGCATTTCGCTACACTCGCATTAACATCTGCTAACCATGTGTATGTGACAAATAAAATTTGATTTGATTTTTTAAGTCATTTTTTTAGCTGGCAGAGACAGGCATTACTAGCCTGGGTCTCTAGACAATCTGCCAGCATCACAGGCTACCCTACATAAGTCCTTTTAGCTGGCAGAGACAGGCATTACTAGCCTGGGTCTCTAGACAATCTGCCAGCATCACAGGCTACCCTACAGAAGTCCTTTTAGCTGGCAGAGACAGGCATTACTAGCCTGGGTCTCTAAAGAATCTGCCAGCATCACAGGCTACCCTACAGAAGAAGAAACAAAGTGTATTTGTGTCCATATCGGTCTGTGTGAGTCTTTCACCTGTGCAGCCATAAAGCCCATGTCAGTTCAAGCCACCTAAATCCATCGAGCACCAGTAGGAGGACCCTCAGTGTCACCAGAGCACAGATGCAACTCATTAAGCCAAGTCATTAGCAGGTTTCAGAGGGATCAGGTTCTGTGCATGGAAACTCAGCAGGGAAGGTGGGTCTGAGAACACACTCAGCCCAGATGAGACCATTAGATATTGAACAGCTCTAACGAGGATCAGGGGTCCCAGGGCCATATACACATTAGCTTTGGAAAGACGGAGTTGGAAATAAAGGTTCCACCTGCATACTATCAATATTTTTAAAAGGGACATTTGAATACTGATCTGCTTCATATTTACCATGTCCAGCACCACCCCAACATCAATCTGAAAATGGCACATTTCTATGTTTTGTAGTAAAAAAAAGATGGAGGAAGATGCAAATGCCTTCTCATAATTAGTTTAAAAAATAGAAAATCACCCGATGATGTAATTGGAAACACTTATCTTCCTCTGTCTGTTTTACTACAAAACATAGAAGCATACCATTTTCACTAGGGATGCACGATATATCGGTGAACATATCGGTATCGGCCGTTGTCTAGTTTAACGGCGATGTCAAAGCTGACGTGCATACCTATATAACGTAGGTAGATGACGTGCATACCTATATAACATAGGTAGATGACGTGCATACCTATATAACATAGGTAGATGACGTGCATACCTATATAACGTAGGTAGATGACGTGCATACCTATATAACGTAGGTAGATGACGTGCATACCTATATAACGTAGGTAGATGATACCTATATAACGTAGGTAGATGACGTGCATACCTATATAACGTAGGTAGATGACGTGCATACCTATATAACGTAGGTAGATGACGTGCATACCTATATAACGTAGGTAGATGACGTGCATACCTATATAACGTAGGTAGATGACGTGCATACCTATATAACGTAGGTAGATGACGTGCATACCTATATAACGTAGGTAGATGACGTGCATACCTATATAACGTAGGTAGATGACGTGCATACCTATATAACGTAGGTAGATGACGTGCATACCTATATAACGTAGGTAGATGACGTGCATACCTATATAACGTAGGTACATGACGTACATACCTATATAACGTAGGTACATGACGTACATACCTATATAACGTAGGTACATTACGTAATGACAACACGTAAAGTTGAGCTACACCTGCAACACAGCATTCCTAACCTAGTCCACAATGTCTGCTGTGTGGATCGAGCAGTCAACAAGTCCAGCAGTCATTTGAAAGAGTAACAACATTTCAGCGAGACAACTCAATGGCAAAATCCATTAAATCCAAGATAAAGGAATTCATTGCCCTTGACAATCAACCGTTCTCTGTCGTTTGTGATGTTGGCTTTCGCCGACTGGTTGAGCACCGGTACACACCACCAAGTGTGCCATTTTCAGACGTCACTGCTACTAGCTTCACGACATAAATACTGTGGAACGCCGTTTGGGTCTTTGTGTGTCAAAGAAGATACAGTAGCACTGCCAAAGCTGTACAAAAAGTCTCCAAACGTCGGCCACAAACGATGTGTTTACAACTCCACGTTGGTAATAAAGCAGCATTTGTTTGACCGCAACTTCTGGGGTAGCCTAGCACCAATACAACATGTCTGAAAACAATGACCAAAAGAAACTGCAGACATTTTCATTATTCTTAGCAATGATTTAGGAATCCTGTATTAGCTAGGTAGCCACTTGCGGTTGTTCGCCTATTGAAATTGAACTTCAGTTCATGAAAATAAATAGCTAGCCAGCTACTTAACACTATTGCCCAAAGCTAACGTTATAAGCAGCCAGCTAGCTTCATCTGGCTAGTGAGGCTCGACCTGACCGGGTTGTGTTGTGATGCTAGCCACAGTAAGGATTAGGCACAATAGTGGAATTTGCAGTTTTCCTTCAAAATAAAAGTATGTAATTGACAGTGATGCAAATTAATACAAATAGTATAATTATGCCATACTTTTATTTTGAAGGCTAACCACAAAGTCCACTATTGTGGCTAATCCTTATTGTGGCTAGCTTCACAGATGGGTCCGACCACCATTAATCAAATAAGAACTGTCCTATAAATGAGGGTTATTTTAGATAATGACACCTAGCTATATAGTTAACTAGCTAAATAAAGCTACTGAAACAGATTGTCGTTTTACTATGTTTTTGGTTTAGAACATTGCTTGCATCAATGAGCTAGCTTTTTTTAAATGACCAGCACTGTAGGTGCGCCAGACAACTTTACCAGCATCATAGCATATGTATTGATGAATCGTTGTGACATGAAAGTGTGTAAAGAGTGTAAAGAGTGTAATCGATGTGTAATAACTACGTAATAAATGTATGAACGCGTTAAATGATTATGTGACGTGCAGTCAATACTCAGGTCCTGATTGGTCAACGAGTCTATTTGACACCTCAAATAGTGTTAAATACTATATTTTCTGACACCAAAGACGTTCCATAGAAATCCTGGTTGGGAATGAAACGACTGAACAAATGAACAACAAAACAGCAAGTAAGTGACAGAATAAGGTTTTGATTATGTTTTACTAGTAACGGGGACATACGTAAATGCCAACTAAATAAACTTTTTGGTCAGTGTGTGTGTGTGTGTGTGTGTGTGTGTGTGTGTGTGTGTGTGTGTGTGTGTGTGTGTGTGTGTGTGTGTGTGTGTGTGTGTGTGTGTGTGTGTGTGTGTGTGTGTGTGTGTGTGTGTGTGTGTGCAACCTTTATTTATGTAAAGCAAGTCAGTTAAGAACAAATACTTATTTACAATGACTGCCTACACCGGCCTAACCTGGACGACGCTGGGCAAATTGTGCGCCGCCCTATGGGACTCCCAATCACGACCATTTGTGGTACAGCCTGGAATCGAACCAGGGACTGTAGTGATGCCTCTTGCACTGAGATGCAGTGCCTTAGACCGCTGTGTCCATGTGTGTGTGTGTGTTAACTATTTAACTGTACTAGAATGCCTAAAAGGCACTAAAATTGTAAATATCGGTTATCGGTGTCGTTTTTTCTGAGCAAGGAATATTTTGGAAATCGGTATCGGCCGAAAATGTCATATCGACGAATCACTTATTTTCACATAGGTTGATGTTGGGGTGGTGCCCTCGACCTTCGCCTCTCCCGAGTCTGTACGGGAGTTGCAGCGATGAGACAATTAGATACCACGAAATTGGGAAGGAAAAAAAAGAAAATAATTGTGCCAATTTTGACAAATTCCAAATAAAACATGGAACAAAAATATGTTTAAAAAAACAGCAAGAAATGTGCCATCCAGTCAAAGTGTGAGAACTGAAGAGGGGGGTCTGCAAGGCTGGTCATGTCCGTCTCCAGTGTGAGAACTGAAGAGGGGGTCTGGAAGGCTGGTCATGTCAGTCTCCAGTCCGTCTCCAGTGTGAGAACTGAAGAGGGGGGTCTGCAAGGCTGGTCATGTCAGTCTCCAGTCCGTCTCCAGTGTGAGAACTGAAGAGGGGGGTCTGCAAGGCTGGTCATGTCCGTCTCCAGTGTGAGAACTGAAGAGGGGGTCTGGAAGGCTGGTCATGTCAGTCTCCAGTCCGTCTCCAGTGTGAGAACTGAAGAGGGGGGTCTGCAAGGCTGGTCATGTTCGTCTCCAGTGTGAGAACTGAAGAGGGGGTCTGGAAGGCTGGTCATGTCAGTCTCCAGTGTGAGAACTGAAGAGGGGGTCTGGAAGGCTGGTCATGTCAGTCTCCAGTGTGAGAACTGAAGAGGGGGTCTGGAAGGCTGGTCATGTCAGTCTCTAGTGTGAGAACTGAAGAGGGGGTCTGGAAGGCTGGTCATGTCAGTCTCCAGTGTGAGAACTGAAGAGGGGGTCTGGAAGGCTGGTCATGTCAGTCTCTAGTGTGAGAACTGAAGAGGGGGTCTGGAAGGCTGGTCATGTCAGTCTCCAGTGTGAGAACTGAAGAGGGGGTCTGGAAGGCTGGTCATGTCAGTCTTCAGTGTGAAAACTGAAGAGGGGGTCTGGAAGGCTGGTCATGTCAGTCTCCAGTGTGAGAACTGAAGAGGGGGTATGCAAGGCTGGTCATGTCAGTCTCCAGTGTGAGAACTGAAGAGGGGGTCTGCAAGGCTGGTCATGTCAGTCTCCAGTGTGAGAACTGAAGAGGGGGTCTGCAAGGCTGGTCATGTCAGTCTCCAGTGTGAGAACTGAAGAGGCGGTCTGCAAGGCTGGTCATGTCAGTCTCCAGTGTGAGAACTGAAGAGGGGGTCTGCAAGGCTGGTCATGTCAGTCTCCAGTGTGAGAACTGAAGAGGGGGTCTGCAAGGCTGGTCATGTTCGTCTCCAGTGTGAGAACTGAAGAGGGGGTCTGCAAGGCTGGTCATGTCCGTCTCCAGTGTGAGAACTGAAGAGGGGGTCTGCAAGGCTGGTCATGCCCGTCTCCAGTGTGAGAACTGAAGAGGGGGGTCTGCAAGGCTTGTCATGTTCGTCTCCAGTGTGAGAACTGAAGAGGGGGTCTGCAAGGCTGGTCATGTCAGTCTCCAGTGTGAGAACTGAAGAGGGGGTCTGCAAGGCTGGTCATGTTCGTCTCCAGTGTGAGAACTGAAGAGGGGGGTCTGCAAGGCTGGTCATGTCCGTCTCCAGTGTGAGAACTGAAGAGGGGGTCTGCAAGGCTGGTCATGTCTGTCTCCAGTGTGAGAACTGAAGAGGGGGTCTGCAAGGCTGGTCATGTCAGTCTCCAGTGTGAGAACTGAAGAGGGGGTCTGCAAGGCTTGTCATGTCCGTCTCCAGTGTGAGAACTGAAGAGGGGGTCTGCAAGGCTGGTCATGTTCGTCTCCAGTGTGAGAACTGAAGAGGGGGTCTGCAAGGCTGGTCATGTTCATCTCAGTACTGTGTGCCTCGTCTTCTTCCACCACGGTGGCGAACCACAACATGTGACCTGACTGTGGACTAGATTAAGCGCATGTGCAAAATAGCTCAGAATGCATTAACTCTTTTATGACATCACTAATACAATGGTTAGCTATAGGAGTGTGTCATCGGCCGGGCCACTGGCCTCTCTCGTGAGTGAGTGAGTGAGTGAGTGAGTGAGTGAGTGAGTGAGTGAGTGAGTGAGTGAGTGAGTGAGTGAGTGAGTGAGTGAGTGAGTGAGTGAGTGAGAGAGAGAGAGAGAGAGACTTAGTGGTAGCAAACCAGTTCCTCCCTGCTCTCCAAGTCACAAGGTGTCCTAGTTCAGGTTTGACCAGTGACCACAAGGGCTAAGTTTAACAACATAAGACCACAGTGGAGAACCACAGCACACAGAGCAGCAAGTCAGACAGGTTCCTTCCTTCAACAAGGAAAGGAAACATGGAGCCAAAAGGTGGTGCTGTACATGATTCCAAGATAACATCCTACTAGCCTGGTCCCAGATCTGTTTTGTGCTGTCTTGCCAACTCATGTGGTCATTGGCTAATGGCTATAGGCCCTTCAGCCCAAACAGATCTGAAGCAGGCTAAATCCTGTGGTTCTCTGTGGCACGTGGAGCTCGGCGTGGAAGCTCTTTCATCTGTGTAATAAACACCAACAGCCAGGCAGGTCAGGCTTCAGCCGGCCTGTTACACCTTCAGATGCCCTCCACATCACCCCAACACGTCTGACCCTGCACTCAGCCAGATGCCCTCCACATCACCCCAACACGTCTGACCCTGCACTCAGCCAGATGCCCTCCACATCACCCCAACACCCCTGACCCTGCACTCAGCCAGATGCCCTCCACATCACCCCAACACATCTGACCCTGCACTCGGCCAGATGCCCTCCACATCACCCCAACACATCTGACACTGCACTCAGCCAGATGCCCTCCACATCACCCCAACACCCCTGACCCTGCACTCAGCCAGATGCCCTCCACATCACCCCAACACCCCTGACCCTGCACTCAGCCAGATGCCCTCCACATCACCCCAACATGACTGACCCTGCACTCAGCCAGATGCCCTCCACATCACCCCAACATGACTGACCCTGCACTCAGCCAGATGCCCTCCACATCACCCCAACATGACTGACCCTGCACTCAGCCAGATGCCCTCCACATCACCCCAACACCACTGACCCTGCACTCTGCCAGATGCCCTCCACATCACCCCGACACCCCTGACCCTGCACTCAGCCAGATGCCCTCCACATCACCCCAACACGCCTGACCCTGCACTCAGCCAGATGCCCTCCACATCACCCCTGACCCTGCACTCAGCCAGATGCCCTCCACATCACCCCTGACCCTGCACTCAGCCAGATGCCCTCCACATCACCCCAACATGACTGACCCTGCACTCAGCCAGATGCCCTCCACATCACCCCAACACCCCTGACCCTGCACTCAGCCAGATGCCCTCCACATCACCCCAACACCCCTGACCCTGCACTCAGCCAGATGCCCTCCACATCACCCCAACACCCCTGACCCTGCACTCAGCCAGATGCCCTCCACATCACCCCAACACCCCTGACCCTGCACTCAGCCAGATGCCCTCCACATCACCCCATCACCCCTGACCCTGCACTCAGCCAGATGCCCTCCACATCACCCCAACACGCCTGACCCTGCACTCAGCCAGATGCCCTCCACATCACCCCAACGCGCCTGACCCTGCACTCAGCCAGATGCCCTCCACATCACCCCAACACCCCTGACCCTGCACTCAGCCAGATGCCCTCCACATCACCCCAACACCCCTGACCCTGCACTCAGCCAGATGCCCTCCACATCACCCCAACACCCCTGACCCTGCACTCAGCCAGATGCCCTCCACATCACCCCATCACCCCTGACCCTGCACTCAGCCAGATGCCCTCCACATCACCCCTGACCCTGCACTCAGCCAGATGCCCTCCACATCACCCCATCACCCCTGACCCTGCACTCAGCCAGATGCCCTCCACATCAACCCTGACCCTGCACTCAGCCAGATGCCCTCCACATCACCCCTGACCCTGCACTCAGCCAGATGCCCTCCACATCACCCCAACACGCCTGACCCTGCACTCAGCCAGATGCCCTCCACATCACCCCAACGCGCCTGACCCTGCACTCAGCCAGATGCCCTCCACATCACCCCTGACCCTGCACTCAGCCAGATGCCCTCCACATCACCCCAACACGCCTGACCCTGCACTCAGCCAGATGCCCTCCACATCACCCCAACGCACCTGACCCTGCACTCAGCCAGATGCCCTCCACATCACCCCAACACGCCTGACCCTGCACTCAGCCAGATGCCCTCCACATCACCCCAACACGCCTGACCCTGCACTCAGCCAGATGCCCTCCACATCACCCCAACGCGCCTGACCCTGCACTCAGCCAGATGCCCTCCACATCACCCCAACACGCCTGACCCTGCACTCAGCCAGATGCCCTCCACATCACCCCAACGCGCCTGACCCTGCACTCAGCCAGATGCCCTCCACATCACCCCTGACCCTGCACTCAGCCAGATGCTCTCTCAGTCAAACAATCAGATGCGTATCCCCTGGACCCGGTTCATTTTCCACATACAAAGTTTGTGTGTGTTGCAATCGCAAACCCCTGGCTCTCCTCTCCTCCCTCTCCTCCTCACATCTTGCTATCTGTAGTTTCTCCTCCTCTTTCCTTCCTCCTCCTCCACATAGAACGTTATTGTTCCAAACCCCTGGCTCTCCTCCTACTCCCTCCTCCTGGTCTGGGCATGGAGATAAACAAGCAGTTGGCCAGGCTGTCCATCCAGAAAACAAGCCTTCTCCAGCCCAGAGGGAGCCAGATACAACAGAGGACCTGATCCCTGCCTCACCACTGGCTCAGACTAACAGCTAAACTCACCCCCTCGTACATACTGAACCAACCTCCAATGAAAACAATCCTTCCAAAGCTCTCCAGTGTGTACGTATGTGTGTGTGTACGGAGAGGCAGATCAGACAAATCCACAATGGAATGAATATGCTTTGTATTTCTCGCTCTCTGCTTTCTCTGTGGAAAATGATCCAATGTTATTCCCAGTCCTTAGGGACATCTCCTAGCCAAGCATCAGTGCAGTAATCTGGGCCCAGTTGTTTTCAGTTAGTGTGTGTGTGTTTAGGTGTCTGTGTGTGTGGAATGTGCATGCTCATGTGTGTGTGGAATGTGCATGCTCGTGCCTGTGTTTTTGTGTGTGTGTGTGCCTGTGTTTTTGTGTGTGTGTGTGTGTGTGTGTGTGTGTGTGTGTGTGTGTGTGTGTGTGTGTGTGTGTGTGTGTGTGTGTGTGTGTGTGTGTGTGTGTGTGTGTGTGTGTGTGTGTGTGTGTGTGTGTGTGTGTGTGTGTGTGTGCAGGATATGAGAACAGAGGGGTGTGTGGTATTACTGGTCAGAGCCAGGGCTGGGCCTGGAGGGCATTGATAAATTCCTTCTCCATTTCCACATATCAAATATTAATACAGATGGGGAAATGGCTGGAAGGCTGGGATCAGAGTGGCTAGTCACCATTTCCAAGGATTTGTGGTGGTCAGAATTACTGGCAGGGCAGGCAGTGAGTGGTGCTGTATGGGCCATATCAATATAATTGGTAAAATGGTCAACGCCTAGAAGTAGAATTAGTAGAATGGTCAAAGCCTAGAAATAGAATTAGTAGAATGGTAAAAGCCTCCCCAGACCATGGATATTTGACTGGAATAGGAATGTTTGTTGTAGTAAGTCCATTTCTATGGCTATGTACAGTACACACCCACTCCCAGTCAAGGTTATTGTGGCAGCATAGGGAGAAAGCACTCTCAGAAGGCAATGGGTTAATGGGTTCAACCAAGAGATATAGTTCAATCAATTCAGAGCACTATATCCATTATATGACTGACAGTAAGATGACAGATGGAGGAGAAAACAGGACGGGTGAGGTCATCAAAGCTCGCCCACCAAACCGGTCAGAGTTTTATCAAACTAAACAATACGAAAAAATAGTAGACTAGAAAAGAGCAAAGCAGTCACTGTTAAACAAGTCACTCGGATGACAAATCACTTGGTGACTTGTAGTTATGAACACAGATATGTAACAGTCAAATGAAAGCAGTGAGTGACTTAGTATTCTGGCAGCAGGTTTCCAACGCCACGGGATAGATCAAAGACACACCGATAAGAAGGAGACCATATCAGGCTCACGGAGCGTGTGTGTGTGTGTGTGTGTGTGTGTGTGTGTGTGTGTGTGTGTGTGTGTGTGTGTGTGTGTGTGTGTGTGTGTGTGTGTGTGTGTGTGTGTGTGTGTGTGTGTGTGTGTGTGTGTGTGTGTGTGTGTGTGTGTGTCTTTGAACCAGTATCTGAAAGAGCACTAGCACTCATCCCCATCCTCTAACAATAGCACAACACCTAAGGAAGGTAGCTAGCGAGCTTAGCCTACAGGCAGCTACTCAGCATACAGTACATGATCTGTAACACCCAAACCTGAGCACCACTTGGACCCTAAATATACCCAGTCCTGGTGGACATAAACCTGGAGCCACCCAGACCACTGAGAGATGACCCAGTCCTGGTGGACATAAACCTGGAGCCACCCAGACCACTGAGAGATGACCCAGTCCTGGTGGACATAAAACTGGAGCCGCCCAGACCACTGTGAGATGACCCAATACTATTCTGCTTCAGATATGTCTCGGAGGCTCTGGCCAAACACGCACTAGAAGTGCACTAGAAGTGCACTAGAAAGGGAATAGGACTGGGGTTGCAAAGGGTCGGAAACTTTCCGGTAAATTTCCGGAATTTTTCTGGAAATTGTCCATGGGAAATTAAGCCCGGGAAGTTAGGGAATTTTGCCTAAATGTATCTTATAACAGTGAACCTTTTTTTGTGGGATACACATAAGGCAATTCTAGGTCTTGTGGCATATTTTGGTTAAACTATGCCCAATTTAATGGAACCACAGTGCATTCATCCATCACATATACAGCTGAATCTCAAGATCTTGCACACTAATGAGATGCTATTGAGCCCACACTACTACACTGTCTGAGACAAGGACTACATGCTTTCTGGTTTTGATTACAATACTGGGTGGGGTGAATATATTTTAAATGACATACATTCTTTTTTGCTAATTAGTAAATAGTAGTAAATAATAGTAAAATAAATCATTTCTAACTTGTTAACAATTTCTGCTAGTTAGTTTTTGCTACCATGTGGGTTTAATCTTGCTTGAGCCTGCAAACTGAGGAGTGTTAATTCACCTGTTTCCATACATGTTTCATTTTAAAACATTTATCTGACAAAGGAGTTGTTTAATCTAACTGCTTAACTATTTATCTGTACATGGAATTGTATTTGGTTGTTTTTTTACTAATTTTTTTCTAATCTTTACAAGAAAATTCCACGGGTACTATCTGACGTGTGGAGACATTTCCCTGTAGCTAATGTAGAAGGAAAAGCTGTGCACATTTGCAAACTGTGCCAGATCATATGCGAAGAATGCAACAAAAATGCAAAATCATCTGGCCAAGTGCATAAAGTTCCCTCAGTGCTCACAACAAGCAACCTCTGACAAAAGTCCCTCTCATCATTTTCACCTCGACTAGAAGTAATCAGACACCTTATCGATAGCAACAGCTCATGGTCTTCCTGGAATCAGATGTTTTTTTGACTAGTCAGAGAAATGCTGATGAATGTCTTGCTCGAGATGCGTATGGAACTGGTTCAACTCTGATGCTCACAGGCAATGAGTATTAGAAGAGATTTCTGAACGTTCTTCAGCCAGCATACACCCCTCCAAGACATGCTTTATCTACGAATTTGCTGGATACAGAGTTGAACAGAGTTCAAGTGAAGGTCAAGCAAATCATAGAGAATGCAGACTGTATTGCAATCATCTCTGATTGGTGGTCGAATTTTCGTGGCCAAGGAATAATTAACTACATCATCTCCACCCCTCAAAGTATTCTACAAGAGCACAGACACAAGGGACAACAGACACACCAGACTCTACATTGCAGATGAGCTGAAGGCAGTCATCAATGACCTTGGACCACAGAAGATATTTGCACTGGTGACAGACAATGCTGCGAATATGATGCTGGGTCTAAAGCGGAGGAGTCCCACCCTCACATCACACCCATTGGCTGTGCTGCTCATGCATTGAATCTGCTCTTCAAGAACATCATGGCACTGAAAACAATGGATACACTCTACAAGAGAGCCAAGGAACTGGTTAGGTATGTGAAGGCTCATCAGCAATCTACCTCACCAAGCAAAGTGATTAGAATAAGAGAACCACATTGAAGCTGCCCAGCAACACCCGTTGGGGTGGTGCCGTCATCATGTTTGACAGTCTCCTGGAGGGGAAGGAGTCTCTCCAAGAAATGGCCATATCACAGTCTGCCGATATGGACAGCCCCATCAAGAGGATCCTCATGGATGATGTATTTTGGGAGAGAGTGGTAAGCAGCCTGAAACCTATAGCAGTAGCCATTGTGCGGATTGAGGGAGACAATGCCATCCTGTCTGATGTTCAGACTCTGCTTGCAGATGTAAGAGAATAAATCCATACTGCCCTGGCCACTTCACTGTTGCTCCAAGCAGAGGAAACTGCAGTTCTGAAATACATCAAAAAGCGTGAAGACTTCTGACTGAAGCCCATACACGCTGCAGCGTACATGTTGGACCCCAAGTATGCTGGTAAGAGCATCCTGTCTGGTGCAGAGATCAACAAGGCCTATGGTGTCATCACTACCGTGTCTCGCCACCTTGGCCTGGATGAGGGCAAGGTTCTTGGCAGTCTGGCGGAATACACTTCCAAGCAAGGGCCTTGGGATGGAGATGCAATATGGTAGTCGTGACAGCACATCTCATCAGCCACCTGGTGGAAAGGACATTGTGGATCTGGGGCTCTTTCCCCTGTTGCCTCCATCATCCTCCAAATCCCACTAACATCCACCTCAGAGCACAAGTGGTCCTTGTTTGGGAACACACACACACACCAAAGCAGGCAACAGGCTGACCAATTCAAGGGTTGAAAAATTGGTGGCCACCTGGGCAAATATGAGGCTTTTTGAGCCTGACAACGAGCCATCCTCAACAAGGTTGGAAAGGGACAGTGAAGATGAGGCCTCAGAGTCTGATGTTAGAGAGGTGGACATTGAGGAGGTCCAGGGAGAAGACATGGAAGCCTGAGAGGAAGACAACCAAAGCTTTAGTTTCTAGACCATCATTTTATAGATTTATGTTGAAAACGTTTTTGGGAGATGTGATGGATCATTCAATATTCCCTTTCTGTTGTTGTTCAGTGAAATCATCCCATGTGAAGAGTCAACTCATTTAATTAAAGTTCAATTCATAACTAAATTGTTTTTTACATTTCAATTGGAAGGATTTAATCATTTGAATTATGTCTACATATGAAAAGGTAAAAGGTTTATGTTTCTGTCTCCATATGATATGGTAAATATATCCAATACAAAAAACATCTACATTTAAATGGTATTAATATTAATTTGCATATATTTCTGTTAATTCCCATATATTCCCGTTAATTCTCACAGAAAGTTTCCACCTCTGAATATTCCCCAAAATGTGCAACCCTAAATAGGACATAAACATAGTGCACTAGAAAGGGAATAGGACTGTTGTGAGTGGGATGATTTAGGTGGACTGAATCAACTGAGTTGTATCTTTGCCAGGGGAAGATTCGTACCGTTCCGAGACATGCCGAGGCAGAAGGTGGGTTAAGTTAAGAGTGATTACTCTGGACTGGCAGTGCAATGCAGTCTGAATCCCAAATGGCACCCTATTACCTACATAGTGAGCCCGTAGGGCCCTGATCAAAAGTAAGTACAATACACTATGTAGGGAATAGGGTGCCATTTGGGCCTTATGTGGGAGAGCCTACTACCCAGGATGTGAGGAGGAGAGTTCTCACGGATTAGAACAGGCCTCACTCTAATCCAATGGACTTTCTCCCAGCACACTGACAGATAAGTAGGGATGTGGGAACTGGCTGGCTGGCTGTGTGTATATATCTACTGTAGTACTACAGACAGTAACAGGCTGTGTGTATATCTACTCACCATCACACAGTAACAGGCTGTGTGTATATCTACTCACCATCACACAGTAACAGGTTGTGTGTATATCTACTCACCATCACACAGTAACAGGCTGTGTGTATATCTACTCACCATCACACAGTAACAGGCTGTGTGTATATCTACTCACCATCACACAGTAACAGGCTGTGTGTATATCTACTCACCATCACACAGTAACAGGCTGTGTGTATATCCACACACACACACACACAGACAGACAGACAGCTGTGTGCCTTGGAGAAGTAGCCCAAAATACAACCTTTCACCTACTTGTATTTCTGAGAAGAGGTCAAACCAACCATCTCTGTACTTCTGCTTTCAGTTTAAAATGAGACGAAGCCCCAAGATGAGAGCCACAACATATGGACAATCTATCAAGCTAACATCCCAGACAGACTAACATCCCACTGGTGTCCCGTCAAGAGAAGTCCCACTGGTCAGCCGTCAAAACATCCCACTGGTCAACGTCTCCGTTAACATCCTACTTGTCAACGTCTGACAGTCCGTCAAACTAACATCCCACTGTCAACGTCTGACAGTCCGTCAGCTAACATCCCACTGGTCAACGTCGACAGTCCGTCAAGAACATCCCACTGAGCCGTCACAGTCCGGCTAACATCCCACTGGACAGTCCGTCAAGCTAACATCCCACTTGTCAACGTCGACAGTCCGTCAAGCTAACATCCCACTGGTCAACGTCGACAGTCCGTCAAGCTAACATCCCACTGGTCAACGTCGACAGTCCGTCAAGCTAACATCCCACTGGTCAACGTCGACAGTCCGTCAAGCTAACATCCCACTGGTCAACGTCGACAGTCCGTCAAGCTAACATCCCACTTGTCAACGTCGACAGTCCGTCAAGCTAACATCCCACTTGTCAACGTCGACAGTCCGTCAAGCTAACATCCCACTTGTCAACGTCGACAGTCCGTCAAGCTAACATCCCACTGGTCAACGTCGACAGTCCGTCAAGCTAACATCCCACTTGTCAACGTCGACAGTCCGTCAAGCTAACATCCCACTGGTCAACGTCGACAGTCCGTCAAGCTAACATCCCACTGGTCAACGTCGACAGTCCGTCAAGCTAACATCCCACTTGTCAACGTCGACAGTCCGTCAAGCTAACATCCCACTGGTCAACGTCGACAGTCCGTCAAGCTAACATCCCACTTGTCAACGTCGACAGTCCGTCAAGCGAACATCCCACTGGTCAACGTCGACAGTCCGTCAAGCTAACATCCTACTTGTCAACGTCGACAGTCCGTCAAGCGAACATCCCACTTGTTAACGTCTGAAGGAAACCAAACTCCCCATATAGGGCAAATGATCTCTGGAGACATACTGTATGAGAGGGGAGCACAGCAGGAGAGGAGGTTAGTGAGGGTACACACACACACTGTGTGTCTGCCTGCCTCTACACAGGGGAACTTCCCCAAACAGTTGACGCTACTTACAGAGGCCCAGCTGGAACTAATACAGCAGCAAATGCAGAACTGACTGTATCCATTTAGCAGTAGGTCTATATAGAGAAGGCCTTGTGAAGAGCACAGCCACGGTACAGAGAGAGTTAGTTTCTGCCTGCTCGGCCTCTGTGGTAATGCTTTCACATCTGTGCAGGGCTGTGTGGACACACACACACAGCCAGCTAAAGCTGCAGGGTAAAACCCCAGGCCTGGAGCTGGCAGGGGGCCATGGGTTTCCAGGAACAGACTATCCATCCAGTGTGTGTGACAGTGTGGTGTGACAATGCATTCTCTAAAAACCTTCACACATTTTGAAAAGGTAAAATCCTGTCATTGAGCCCATATCTTCATCACAGGGAACGGTTTAGCAGAGGGTGCAGGCTTTTGAATAGTGTGTGTTGGAGAGACAGAGGGCACACTAGGAATACCATTCACACCAGCGGCCCAACGAAGATTAATATTTCACAAAAATGCAAAAAGGGACACCAGTCTAATTCTGATACATAAGGTTGTTTCTAAAAAATACACAGACAACTCGCAAAAAGTGCAACACACACACACACAAGAGAATCACTACATAAATCTCCCACAGTTTGTGGACAGTGTTTTCCTTTTCCACTCTCTGTTCCTGTTGAACCAAAACAAGAGGAACTGAACCTGTATTACTGTCTCTAGATGGCGACTACCTGTGTCTGTCAAAACCCCTCATCACTGTTTAAATATGAATGTCACTCATGGTTGCCTTGACTACTTGATTTAGCCTAGAGTGAAGAAACTACCATGTTTGGAAGTGAGTTTTATCAGCCTCACACATGAAATGGGGCCTCAATGGAAACAGCCATGTCTTGAAGAGTGCAGTGAATAATACTGCAGACCAATTAAACAATCCTCAGAGGAAGCAGGCGATGACAGAAGGTCATGTCCCTAATGACAACCTATTCCCTATATAGTGCACTACTTTAGACCAGAGCCCTATTCCCTATATAGTGCACTACTTTAGACCAGAGCCCTATTCCCTATATAGTGCACTACTTTAGACCAGAGCCCTATTCCCTATATAGTGCACTACTTTAGACCAGAGCCCTATTCCCTATATAGTGCACTACTTTAGACCAGAGCCCTATTCCCTATATAGTGCACTACTTTAGACCAGAGCCCTATTCCCTATATAGTGCACTACTTTAGACCAGAGCCCTATTCCCTATATAGTACACTACTTGGCTTGGTTAAAAAATAAGTTAGTTTTAAAAAATTATCCAGAATTTTGGTTTTGACATTTTTGGTTGTTAACATTAAATGCACTATTGAATACACAGAGCCCTATCCCTCATCTCATATGTATTTACTGACTCTATTCTATCTACTGTACTTTAGACTATGCCCTATTCTTTACTCATCTACATATGTATTTACTGTAGCCCTATTCTATCTACTGTAGCTTAGTCTATGCCAGAGCTGTCTTTCCTCATCCACATATGTATTTACTGTACTACTTTACTGACTTAGAGCCCTATTCATCCATATATACTGTACTCTATACTACTACTGTAGCTTAGTCTATGCCACTCTGTCTTTACTCATCCACATATGTATTTACTGTACTCTATACTATCTACTGTAGCTTAGTCTATGCCACTCTGTCTTTACTCATCTCATATGTATTTACTGTACTCTATACTATCTACTGTAGCTTAGTCTATGCCACTCTGTCTTTACTCATCTCATATGTATTTACTGTACTCTATACTATCTACTGTAGCTTAGTCTATGCCACTCTGTCTTTACTCATCCACATATGTATTTACTGTACTCTATACTATCTACTGTAGCTTAGTCTATGCCACTCTGTCTTTACTCATCCACATATTTATATATTCTTAATTCAATTCCTTTACTTAGATTTGTGTGTATTAGGTTGTTGTTGTGGAATTGCTAGATATTACTTGTTAGATATTGCTGCACTGTCGGAACTAGAAGCACAAGCATTTCAACACCCGCAATAACATCTGCTAAACACGTGTATGTGGCCAATAAAATTGGATTTGATTAAATTAGTATTTTTGATGACTATTATTTAATTCCAAGTCACCACCTCTATAGAGCTCTAGTCTGACTAAACCACCTCTATAGAGCTCTAGTCTGACTAAACCACCTCTATAGAGCTCTAGTCTGACTAAACCACCTCTATAGAGCTCTAGTCTGACTAAACCACCTCTATAGAGCCGCTAACATCTGACTAAACCACCTCTATAGAGCCGCTGTCTAACTAAACCACCTCTATAGAGCTGCTGTCTAACTAAACCACCTCTATAGAGCCGACTATTGTTTAACTAAACCACCTCTATAGAGCCGCTGTCTGACTAAACCACCTCTATAGAGCTCTAGTCTGACTAAACCACCTCTATAGAGCTCTAGCCTGACTAAACCACCTCTATAGAGCTCTAGCCTGACTAAACCACCTCTATAGAGCTCTAGTCTGACTAAACCACCTCTATAGAGCTGCTGTCTGACTAAACCACCTCTATAGAGCTGCTGTCTGACTAAACCACCTCTATAGAGCTGCTGTCTGACTAAACCACCTCTATAGAGCTGCTGTCTAACTAAACCACCTCTATAGAGCTCTAGCCTGACTAAACCACCTCTATAGAGCTCTAGCCTGACTAAACCACCTCTATAGAGCTGCTGTCTGACTAAACCACCTCTATAGAGCTCTAGTCTGACTAAACCACCTCTATAGAGCTCTAGCCTGACTAAACCACCTCTATAGAGCTCTAGCCTGACTAAACCACCTCTATAGAGCTCTAGCCTGACTAAACCACCTCTATAGAGCTCTAGTCTGACTAAACCACCTCTATAGAGCTGCTGTCTGACTAAACCACCTCTATAGAGCTGCTGTCTGACTAAACCACCTCCATAGAGCTGCTGTCTGACTAAACCACCTCTATAGAGCTGCTGTCTGACTACACCACCTCCATAGAGCTGCTGTCTGACTAAACCACCTCCATAGAGCTCTAGTCTGACTAAACCACCTCTATAGATCTCTAGTCTGACTAAATCACTATTAGTAGTTCAATGTAAATAAAGCAGAGTTTCCCCAAACTCGGGCCTCGGGACCCCAAGAGGTGCACGTTTAGTTATTTGCCCTAACACTACACAGCGTGATGATTAGTTGATTATTTTAATCAGCGAGGGTAAAAACCTAAATACAAATACCTCAAAAGAAACTGCTCTCTATGGATCCTCTCCTGATTGCTCATTCTTCTGTCTCTTACATAGCAGGCGTAAAATAAAATGGAAAAGTAGCCGTGCAATGAATTATGGTCATTGTAGTTAATAATCCAATTTTCTGCGCTAAACTATGTAGAATATTGGCCTGTTGGAAACTACAACTCCCTACGCAGGTTGGGAAATTAACTTGTTGGTCCATGATCATTTATCTCTACAGAAACTGCAGCACAACGTGTGCATTGAGCTCACAGAAGAAAAAAAATAAAACAAAATGGAATTCATATAATTGAACCAACTGTGGCAAATGAGTTGTTTAAAAACTAGATTTTGGGTTAATTACTCAGCACTACTGGAGTCAAAAGCAATGCACGATATAGGAACACGGTGCCATTCCAACACATCCTGAAAGTGGCCTGGGAACCTGTACTACCAGGACTGGTGATGGTTATATCACTCAGCCCACATTAACTGTACTGAGGAGAGGCAGGCTGGTTTATCAGCTTATCTGGCTCCACTGATGATGATGAATACGTGTGTGTGTGTGTGTGTGTGTGTGTGTGTGTGTGTGTGTGTGTGTGTGTGTGTGTGTGTGTGTGTGTGTGTGTGTGTGTGTGTGTGTGTGTGTGTGTGTGTGTGTGTGTGTGTGTGTGTGTGTGTGTGTGTGTGTGTGTGTGTGTGTGTGTGTGTGTGTGGTGTTTTCCCCCTGATGGACAGAAAGACAGGCTCAGGGTTGGTCATGTGACTAGCTGACAAAGCCTACCACTCTATTTCCCAGCAGCACTTAATGTAGTAATGCAATGCCCCCCCCCCCCCATGACCAATTCCCCTGTACCATCAAAACAAGTATTAACCCTTCACCCTCCCTCTGGGCAGAAAGATATTACAGAGGTAGGCTATCGCGTGTTTGAGTGAGGAGACATGAAAAGGGGCGAGTAGGAGAATTGGAATCTTATGAAGTTATGAACAGGAAGAGGAATCTCTCATTCTAGAGATTCAGACAATGCTGGTTTGTGTGACTGGTTGAGTTATGAGGCTTGACTCTCTCTTCATTGTATCTGCTGCAGACATCATAAGAGACTCGTCAACTTAAAAAATACCCTCATTCCTCCAACTTTTTTTCCCTGTTCCGTTTTCAGGGCAGTTCAAATAGACTCAAATCCCTTCTAGCAGCAGTGACAGTTCTATGTCTGTCTCTGCTATTTCTGGAACTAGGCAACAATGATGGAAACAGGAGGGCTGTGTTCCAAATGGCCTAAAGTTCATATCATTGGCTCAAATAACTCCTTATAGACCTAGTTTGTTATTTACCAAAAAAGGAGGGCTGATGGCCTTTTCAAATGACTGACTATGACAAAACTATCTTCAGTTCAAACTTGGTCAACTGCCTAGTCATACGAGTTAGCCTACTTCCCCTTCAGTCTTTTTGTCAGTTAATGTGGACTTAAGTGCTAAAAAGTACAGACATTGGGTCAGTGAAAGTTGGTGCCCAGCGGTCTACAGTTACAAGCCAAGTGAAAAGGTCCACTGTGTAGCGATGGGTCCCAAATGGCTCCCTATATAGTGCACTACTATTTATTGATCCTAGCTCTATGCAGGGCTCCCTTGCAAAACAACTTGGTCTTAAAATGGGACTCCCTGTTAAAATAAAGGTTAAATATGGGCCCAGGACCAAAGTAGTGCAGTATGTAGGGAATAGGGTGCAATTTGGAACACACAGTTTGTGTGTACAGTGCTGTCTTCAGATCTGGATCTCTCTGGTTGGTGCTCTCCTGCAGAGCTCACAAACCTCCAACCCCTCAGATCAGCCAGTCACGGTTGAGGATCTCGAGAGGGTTTGAAACGAGAGAAGAAGAAAAAAGAGGAAATGAAAAAAGGAGAATTTGCAAGCAGAACCAGCAGCAGTAGCAGGACATCTGCTTTAAATAAGAGTTACTTGAGAAGAGCTAGTAAATGCAAAGCGGACATAGAACCTTATTACTGTAACTTTCACAAACGGGATTCTTAGAACTCTATAAACAGACACTTCAACAGTGGCTTCCAATTAGGGAAGGAAACTTGGGGTCTCGTTGTCTTTCCTTTTCTTTCTGCAGGGGCTCAAGGTTTTTAGTTTCCCGTCAATCAGCACTTCACAGATTGCCTTAACTAAGACCATGTGGGTCTCAAACCCCAAACTACATGTGGTTGCAATTCAGTCATCCTGCCCCTAGGGGGGGGCAACAATGTGGTGCCTCTTGCCTACCAACCGGTTAATGTATACTTCCTAAACGGCACCACATGGGGAAGGTTGTGCACAATGTAGGGATTAGTGCACCATGTGGAACACAGCCCATGTATTTCAGGAGGAGGACAGATCATCTCCATCTTGGTGTTGTTTTTAAAGCCTTTTCAGAGAAACTGGCTGGGATTAGAGGCAGCTCCCGAGTGGCACAGCGGTCTAAGACACTGCATCTCAGTGCTAGAGGAGTCACTACAGACAGTTTGATTCCAAGCTGTATCACAACCGGCCCTGATTGGGAGTCCCATTGGGCGGCGCACAATTGGCCCAGTGTCGTCCAGGTTTGGCCGTCAATGTAAATACGAATTTGTTCTTAACTGACTTGTTAAATAAAGGTTAAATAAAATAACGTGTGATTGATGAAGGGGGATGTCAGGGAACAGAGGGGCTCACTGTGCATCTGCTCTGCCCCTGACATATCCCCGTCTCAAGTCACTCAGTGCTGATCTGAGATGGGTTCAGGGCAGAGATGGGTTCAGGGTAGAGATGGGTCCAGGGTAGAGATGGGTTCAGGGTAGAGATGGGTCCAGGGTAGAGATGGGTCCAGGGTAGAGATGGGTCCAGGGTAGAGATGGGTCCAGGGTAGAGATGGGTCCAGGGTAGAGATGGGTCCAGGGTAGAGATGGGTCCAGGGTAGAGATGGGTTCAGGGTAGAGATGGGTTCAGGGTAGAGATGGGTTCAGGGTAGAGATGGGTTCAGGGTAGAGATGGGTTCAGGGTAGAGATGGGTTCAGGGCAGAGATGGGTTCAGGGTAGAGATGGGTTCAGGGTAGAGATGGGCGATATGGACAAAAATCCATTCCGGGATAAATTGCCTGAATTGATGTGAAAATGATCATGTGCACCACAGTTGTTTTTCATTAGCCTTTAAAACTACGAGTTTGATTAACAACAATCACCGATGTTACCAAAACTTACTTCAAACTACACATTCCTCTAGTATAGGCTACTAATCGTAATGAATACCATCAGCAAAATGCCTATGATAAGTGGTCAGTATGGTCGGTGTATCGTCCCAGGTCTAGTTCAGGGCTCCTCATAGCATGAAAATGAGCCAATTAGGGCCAAGCAACAGCCTGAGTAGCAACAGCAGAATACAAATCCATACAACATAAAATAATCTAAATATTGAGTAAGAATGCAGCTTCTGAATCAGAGAGAAAATGAGAGGAATTTATTCAGAGCCTCCATAACAGATGAGTCACGACTGACTTGTTATTTGTCCGACACACACACACACACACACACACACACACACACACACACACACACACACACACACACACACACACACACACACACACACACACACACACACACACACACACACACACACACACACACACACACACACACGACCTGGGATGTCTCTGGGAGGTGTTCTAAACCCTTTACTGTACACTACATCTGACCAGGGAACCAGAAGGTTCTAGACAAAGTATAGGATGCCATTTGGGACTCCTCCTCCCTCCTCCTGGTTAGACCTGACCACCACAGCCTGATCGAGGCCACGTAACGTCCGCCCAGAACTCTGGGGCTATCCACTAACCCTTAGCATAATTCAACAAAGCTCTTCAGCCCCGGATATCATCCCAAATGGCACCCTATTTTCCCTATATAGTGCACTACCTTTGACCAGGGCCCAGAGAGCTCCAATCAAAAGAAGTGCACTTTATGGGGAATAGAGTTGCATTTGGGTCACAGAACTGATATCACCAGTGTTTACAGTTTCAAAGTGCCTCCATCCTCAAAAGCTATTTGCATCAATTAGAGACAGAGGGTTTCCATCGCCTGCTCTTCTCCATAGAACAAAGTCAACAGAGTTGCCACGGTAATGAGCTTTAGCTCAGACTCAGTCCCAAATGCCTCACTATGTCCTATGTAGTGCACTGTATAGTGCCATTTGGGACTCAGACACTCACCCAGAAGCTGAAAACCATCAGGATTACTACAGCATCCCCTGTTTTAGGAGTGTCTGAGAATCTGCCCTCATATCCAGGCACCGCACATGTTTGCAAATCCTAGTCTGCTGCGACTTAACCAAAGAGTAGTTTCCATGTTACCAGTGCAAAGCATCCTTGGCAATCCTCTTTAAAATAAATAAATAAATACTACTTGCTAGAGTGCACAGATTGCACTAGAGGGCTAAAAATAACTTCCCTGAAAATAAAGGCTAATGGGTAAAGCATTTCAAAAGGCCCGTTTTTAACATTGTGCTTTGAACATGATCTATGGTGTCAGAGACACTGGATACATCCCAAATGGCACTCTAGTCCCTACATAGTGCACTACTTTTAACCAGGGCCCATAGTACACTACTTTAGATCAGAGCCCTAAGTAGGAAATACAGAGCCATTTGGGACACAAGCCAGTGTGTTGCAGGGTCTGAGTGTATCTGGGTCAGGACATAAACAAGGCGTCCTCAGTGTGAATGCATTCCAAATAGACCCCTATTCCCTTTATAGTGCACTTCCAGTCCTGTGGGCATAGTAGTGCACTACATAGAGAATAGGGTGCCATTCAGAATGTAGCCAACAACAAGGCATCCTCAGTGCATGTTCCTGCCTGCCGCTGGGCACCACCCTGGGGGTCAGGAGGTCTGACGGATGAGCTGTTCCCTGGAGCTGAGGCGCACCAGTGTCGCCCAGAGACAGACTCTATTGTTCCCCAAGACAGGCCTGGCTGACTGGAATGGAGGACCGGTGTCTCCACTCTGCCTCTTCTCTCCTCCATCTCGGTCTGTCCATTCCTCATCAGAAAGCAGTAAGAAAAGACTTGTCTCCCTCTCCACTCCGCTTCCCCTCTCCACTCCGCTTCCCCTCTCCACTTCCCCTCTCCCTCCCACTTCCCCTCCCCTCTCCCTCTCCACTCCGCTTCCCCTCTCCCTCTCCACTCCGCTTCTCCCTCTCCCTCTCCACTCCGCTTCCCTCTCCCTCTCCACTCCGCTTCCCTCTCCCTCTCCACTCCGCTTCCCTCTCCCTCCCTCCCCTTCCCTCTCCCTCTCCGCTCTCCCTCCCTCTCCCTCTCCCGCTTCCCATCTCCCTCCGCTTCCCCTCTCCGCTCCGCTTCCCCTCTCCACTCCGCTTCCCCTCTCCACTCCGCCCCATCTCCCTCTCCCTCCCCATCTCCCTCCGCTCCCCTCCCACTCCGCTTCCCCATCTCCCACTCCGCTTCCCCATCTCCCACTCCGCTTCCCCCTCCCACTCCGCTTCCCCATCTCCCACTCCCTTCCCCCTCTCCGCTTCCCCATCTCCCACTCCGCTTCCCCATCTCCCTCTCCGCTCCCCCATCCCTCCGCTCCCCCCATCTCCCTCTCCGCTTCCCCATCTCCCTCTCCGCTTCCCCATCTCCCTCTCCGCTTCCCCATCTCCCTCCCGCTTCCCCATCTCCCTCCGCTCCCCATCTCCCTCCGCTCCCCCTCTCCCACTCCGCTCCCCCTCCCCCTCCGCTCCCCCTCTCCCACTCCGCTTCCCCCTCTCCCACTCCGCTTCCCCCTCTCCCCCGCTCCCCCTCTCCCTCTCCGCTCCCCTCTCCGCTCCCTTCCCCTCTCCCGCTCCGCTTCCCCCTCTCCCGCTCCGCTCCCCCTCCCCCGCTCCGCTCCGCTCCCCGCTCCGCTTCCCCTCTCCCCCGCTCCGCTTCCCCTCTCCCCCCGCTCCGCTTCCCCTCTCCCGCTCCGCTTCCCCTCTCCCCTCTCCGCTTCCCCCCCCTCTCCCTCTCCGCTTCCCCTCTCCCGCTCCGCTTCCCCTCTCCCACTCCGCTTCCCCTCTCCCACTCCGCTTCCCCTCTCCCACTCCGCTTCCCCTCTCCCACTCCGCTTCCCCTCTCCCACTCCGCTTCCCCTCTCCCACTCCGCTTCTCCACTCAACAAGAGGAGAAAGAGGAGGGATAACTAACATAAATGACTGTCCTGGGATAGATGAAGCAGCATATGGACTGACTCAGTATTCAGCAGCCAGAGATGAGACTTTGTCTATGACTGACAGCCTCTATGAATCAAGCAGGGTTTAATCAACTCTCCACCAACAGGGACACTGAACTCAAGTGATAAAAAAAACAAAAATAATAACTCTCCCTGTGAATTCAGACAGTGATCCTCATTTTGAAGGGAGACCATGTCTCCATCACAGTTCTTCATTTCATTTGAAGGACAA
The DNA here is from genome assembly GCF_021184085.1 of Oncorhynchus gorbuscha. Classification (NCBI taxonomy): domain Eukaryota; kingdom Metazoa; phylum Chordata; class Actinopteri; order Salmoniformes; family Salmonidae; genus Oncorhynchus; species Oncorhynchus gorbuscha. Next base: position 119,960 of record NW_025745881.1, on the reverse strand, counting down.
CTGTATCCTTCATTGAAAAGGTGTCTACTGTGAGCCCTAAAGCTGCCCTTGGTCTAAGTCGCACAAGCATCCTGTTAGCAGTAAAGCCATCACCTGACTGGTGAATCTAAGTAATGAGAACTTTCCAGGATAAATCTGGGCTCTCCTCTGAATCCGTAACCCAACAATAAGTGGACACAATGGCTAATCTGTAATTTGCAGGAGAAAATCTGAAAATCACTTCCTCATAAAGCTCCTCATTACGGCCCACTTCCATGTTAGAACATTGTTGTTCTGCAAGACTTGACAAGACGCCTGGAGATCCTGATGTGGCCTTGATAGTAACAGCTTAGCTCCAACAACATCTTGCTTTGTGTCCAAATCACATTCAATTACAGTAATACAAAGATTTAATGATTAAGACGGATATTATTTTGGGATGACCCTTTAATTTTCCTGAGCTGTGTGCAATGGAAGGCAGACATTTCAATTTGACCCTAAATGAACAATGGAAGCTTTTCAACTTGGCAAACTTGAAAGACGAGCCATGAGAGAACTCACTTGACGTGTAGCCCACAATTTCAATGCATAAATGGTCAGTCAGGAGTCTTTCGAGGCTCTATATCCGGCCATTCCAATCCTCGGCTTTAAAATACCAGATGAGAGGTCAAAGAGAGCGCTGGATAACAGTTCCCCTTGCGTCAGACCTTCCAGACATTTTATAAATCGCTGAGCAAGACAAGGGATCACATGGGTCAAATGCACAACGGCCCAAAATGGCACCACCAGTTGCTGTTGAAAGCCCACTGAATTTCTATACATGTGGGTAACTGGAACTGTATGCGGTTGGATGCACGTCACTGGTAACTACAGAAACTGGTCATCCAATCCAAGCAAGACCATGTTTTAACTTTTCAATTGTTAGATGAAACGATAGGCCCAAAAAAACACTTGACTTGAGCAACGTAAATGGGGACCCTCCCAAAAACACACCTTCAAAACAACTGGCTTTGAAGACACCGTCTTCATCTTCAGATCTCTATCAGAACAGCTGTATGTCGTGGTTAGGTTACCTTTCATCTGTAGTACTGGGCTGTGGTTAGGTTACCTTTCATCTGTAGTACTGGGCTGTGGTTAGGTTACCTTTCATCTGTAGTACTGGGCTGTGGTTAGGTTACCTTTCATCTGTAGTACTGGGCTGTGGTTAGGTTACCTTTCATCTGTAGTACTGGGCTGTGGTTAGGTTACCTTTCATCTGTAGTACTGGGCTGTGGTTAGGTTACCTTTCATCTGTAGTACTGGGCTGTGGTTAGGTTACCTTTCATCTGTAGTACTGGGCTGTGGTTAGGTTACCTTTCATCTGTAGTACTGGGCTGTGGTTAGGTTACCTTTCATCTGTAGTACTGGGCTGTGGTTAGGTTACCTTTCATCTGTAGTACTGGGCTGTGGTTAGGTTACCTTTCATCTGTAGTACTGGGCTGTGGTTAGGTTACCTTTCATCTGTGGTTAGGTTACCTTTCATCTGTAGTACTGGGCTGTGGTTAGGTTACCTTTCATCTGTAGTACTGGGCTGTGGTTAGGTTACCTTTCATCTGTAGTACTGGGCTGTGGTTAGGTTACCTTTCATCTGTAATACTGGGCTGTGGTTAGGTTACCTTTCATCTGTAATACTGGGCTGTGGTTAGGTTACCTTTCATCTGTAATACTGGGCTGTGGTTAGGTTACCTTTCATCTGTAGTACTGGGCTGTGGTTAGGTTACCTTTCATCTGTAGTACTGGGCTGTGGTTAGGTTACCTTTCATCTTCATCTGTAGTACTGGGCTGTGGTTAGGTTACCTTTCATCTGTAGTACTGGGCTGTGGTTAGGTTACCTTTCATCTGTAGTACTGGGCTGTGGTTAGGTTACCTTTCATCTGTAGTACTGGGCTGTGGTTAGGTTACCTTTCATCTGTAGTACTGGGCTGTGGTTAGGTTACCTTTCATCTGTAGTACTGGGCTGTGGTTAGGTTACCTTTCATCTGTAGTACTGGGCTGTGGTTAGGTTACCTTTCATCTGTAGTACTGGGCTGTGGTTAGGTTACCTTTCATCTGTAGTACTGGGCTGTGGTTAGGTTACCTTTCATCTGTAGTACTGGGCTGTGGTTAGGTTACCTTTCATCTGTAGTACTGGGCTGTGGTTAGGTTACCTTTCATCTGTAGTACTGGGCTGTGGTTAGGTTACCTTTCATCTGTAGTACTGGGCTGTGGTTAGGTTACCTTTCATCTGTAGTACTGGGCTGTGGTTAGGTTACCTTTCATCTGTAGTACTGGGCTGTGGTTAGGTTACCTTTCATCTGTAGTACTGGGCTGTGGTTAGGTTACCTTTCATCTGTAGTACTGGGCTGTGGTTAGGTTACCTTTCATCTGTAGTACTGGGCTGTGGTTAGGTTACCTTTCATCTGTAGTACTGGGCTGTGGTTAGGTTACCTTTCATCTGTAGTACTGGGCTGTGGTTAGGTTACCTTTCATCTGTAGTACTGGGCTGTGGTTAGGTTACCTTTCATCTGTAGTACTGGGCTGTGGTTAGGTTACCTTTCATCTGTAGTACTGGGCTGTGGTTAGGTTACCTTTCATCTGTAGTACTGGGCTGTGGTTAGGTTACCTTTCATCTGTAGTACTGGGCTGTGGTTAGGTTACCTTTCATCTGTAGTACTGGGCTGTGGTTAGGTTACCTTTCATCTGTAGTACTGGGCTGTGGTTAGGTTACCTTTCATCTGTAGTACTGGGCTGTGGTTAGGTTACCTTTCATCTGTAGTACTGGGCTGTGGTTAGGTTACCTTTCATCTGTAGTACTGGGCTGTGGTTAGGTTACCTTTCATCTGTAGTACTGGGCTGTGGTTAGGTTACCTTTCATCTGTAGTACTGGGCTGTGGTTAGGTTACCTTTCATCTGTAGTACTGGGCTGTGGTTAGGTTACCTTTCATCTGTAGTACTGGGCTGTGGTTAGGTTACCTTTCATCTGTAGTACTGGGCTGTGGTTAGGTTACCTTTCATCTGTAGTACTGGGCTGTGGTTAGGTTACCTTTCATCTGTAGTACTGGGCTGTGGTTAGGTTACCTTTCATCTGTAGTACTGGGCTGTGGTTAGGTTACCTTTCATCTGTAGTACTGGGCTGTGGTTAGGTTACCTTTCATCTGTAGTACTGGGCTGTGGTTAGGTTACCTTTCATCTGTAGTACTGGGCTGTGGTTAGGTTACCTTTCATCTGTAGTACTGGGCTGTGGTTAGGTTACCTTTCATCTGTAGTACTGGGCTGTGGTTAGGTTACCTTTCATCTGTAGTACTGGGCTGTGGTTAGGTTACCTTTCATCTGTAGTACTGGGCTGTGCCCCTTCACGGTACAGACTAGTGTTGCTAGTGATTAACCCACACTCCCACAGCTGTTCCCTGGCAGGTCCTCAGAGCCTACTGGTCATCTCCACAGAGCTTTTCAGAGAGTAGGAGTGCTGATCTAGCATCAGGCCCTCCCTGTCCATTTAATCATTATGGTCTTATAGGGAAATACTGATCCTAAAATCAGCACTCCTATTCTGAGACGTTTTGTGAATAGGTGCCCATGGCCTCAGAGACCACTGGTAATGTCACATTAGTTCTGGAGGGGTAGGGGTAGTTGACACAGGGCCTCCCCATTATGCTACCAGCCTACCACTGGACCCCTCCACACTGTACAGCAGCTAAACACTGAGCTCACAGCCCTTCTAAGATAATACAGGGATTAACTCATCACAGCACAAAGACCTGGTTCAAGTGTATAGAGGCTTTAGAGAGAGAGATTTAGCCTGCCAAAGAAAGAAAACATTCAGAGACTGGAAACGAGTAGAGACATCCAACTGGAAAGTTGAGAACTATTTTTTCTGTCTTTTGTTTCCTTGGCCCTTTTTTGCTTTGACCTACAAATCCTTCAAAGTTTATTTGAGATCTGACAAATGTGGGAAAGGAACCAGGAACTTCATTTTTAAAAGTTTGTTGGGGGAAACGAGAGAATAGAAAACTCACCAGAAAGTTTATTAGGTACACATATCTAGTACTGGGTCGGACCTCCCTTTGCCTCCAGAACATACCAAATTCTTCGGGCATTCTACAACGTGTCGGAAGAGTTCCGCAGGGCTGTTGAACCATGCTGATGTGACGGCATCACACAGTTGCTGTAGATTGGACGGCGGTACATTCATGCAGCCAACAGCCCGTTCCATCTGGGGACTGACCAGGCCACTCAAGTAAACTGAACTCACGGTCATGTTCCAGGCGATGTTTCCACTCCTCAGTTGTCCAGTGTTGGTGAAAGCGCGACCACTGGAGCCACTTCTTCTTGTTTTTAGTTGATAGGAGAGGAACTCAGAGTGGTCGCTGCAACAGCCCATCTGTGACAAGGATTGACGAGTTGTGCGTTCCGAGATGCCGTTCTGCTTGTCGTTCCGAGATGCCGTTCTGCTTGTCGTTCCGAGATGCCGTTCTGCTTGTCGTTCCGAGATGCCGTTCTGCTTGTTGTTCCGAGATGTCGGTCTTTAGATGGTGGACACATGAAATTGTTTCATTCAGAACTTTATATTGCATTTTACTGGCACTTCGAGCAACACCTCTGTCCATTCTACAGGTAACTGCCAAAATAAAGGAAACACTTGAGTAAATGAGGGATACAAAGTATATTGAACGCATGGTGTGCTTACCAATGGAAGTTTCACACACTTGCAGAATCAATGCCAAAGCGCATTGGTTGGTGTTCCCTTTATTTTGGCAGTTACCTGCAGCAGCAGGTTACATGGAGAATAGAACAGCTGGAACGGGGAAACGGCTTTAGTCACGCAAAAGGGGATATAACATTGCGGATAAAGTTTGGAATGACACCATTTCATGTGTACAACATCTAAAGATCTGCATCGCGAAACAGCTTTGTCGTTTCTAAAAGGATGCATTTGGGTGTTTTTCTACAACATCCAATTAACATTTGGTTGTAAAAAAAAATGTTTTTTTTAAACGCTTCCACATGAACATCCATCAGTGCCAAATGGACTCATTAAGACAGTTTCCCTAGTTTCCATGGCTGCCCCTCAAACACAGTGCAAGGGGGAACGAGAGTGTAGGTGTGTGTGTGTCAGGCTCAGCAATGACACACAAAAAAAATTATTAAGCTAATTGTGACTGACAACCATCAGAAACTTAAACAATGTGAAGGAATCAACACGAGGTTCACCGAGACATATTTACTTTCTCCATCGATGACAAACTATCGTTAAACTCATGACACACACACACACACACACACACACACACACACACACACACACACACACACACACACACACACACACACACACACACACACACACACACACACACACACACACACACACACACACACACACACACACACACACACCATTAAAGACCAGTGTAGAGTAGGGATGGCAAAGCTGGTGCCATATGGTAGAGGTTGGAGCGTGTTAGTACTTGGCAGTGTGTGGAGGCCACATTCACTGACTGAGATCAGCCTTGCCACCCAGACACGGATCACCTCTGGAACATGTGTGTGGCTCGGGAAGGGAGGGGTGGGGAGAGAGAGTTGGTGTATGAGTGTAGAGAGAGAGTTGGTGTATGAGTGTAGAGAGAGAGTTGGTGTATGAGTGTAGAGAGAGAGTTGGTGTATGAGTGTAGAGAGAGAGTTGGTGTATGAGTGTAGAGAGAGAGTTGGTGTATGAGTGTAGAGAGAGAGTTGGTGTATGGGTGTAGAGAGAGAGTTGGTGTATGAGTGTGTATAACTACAGGAAAGGGGAAGTATTTGGCTGTGGTGGTGACGGGGGAGTGTATCTATGGGAACGATACAAAGATACTTTTCAGCTGTGGTCCACTCCCAGGCCAGCTCTGACCATGGCCATAGTGAGAGAACAGCTGCTGAGGGGCAGTGAGCTGGAGAGTTGACATAGTCCCTCTGTGTCACATGGTGGCTGTGGCCCAGCTGCCACCCAGAACCCTCAGTCTGTAAATCTCCCCTTAGTTAGGAGTAGCTGAAATACTCCCCTAGTTAAAGACATGAGTTAGGCCCTGGAGTTATAGTTAGTTCAAGCCATGGAACTAGTTAGGACTCTTGGTGGGTGAGGTTATGTGGTTGTAAAAAACTCAAGGCCCTCCACATAACCACTGACAGAGATAACAGAAAGCCACCATGAGGTCCCACCACCCAGCAGCGTGGGCTACATAATGACTGTGCTGTCAGTGCTCTCTCGCTCTCTCTCTCTCTCTCTGATTGACTTATTTCCTGCCTTGTCTTTAACAAGGGGCCCAGCCTCCCAAAGCAAAGAGCCAGGCCAAGCTTGGGAACACCAGGGTAACATCCCTGATGTAGGGTGGCAGAAATCTGAATAGAAAATCACATATGTTTGGTTGGTATCCGGTTGTGGCAGTGTTTGGTATCTGGTGTATCTGAGTAGCTGAGAGGTCAGAGGGGGACAGAGGAGGAGGATATTATAGTCTACTGCCTAATGAGTGTTAGACCTCGGCTTGACTGAGCTAGCATGAGGCAGACTGGCTAGTAGCAGAGAGACAGAGACCAACTGACAGAGACTGACTAGTGAGGCTAGTAGCAGAGAGACAGAGACCAACTGCCAGAGACTGACTAGTGAGGCTAGTAGCAGAGAGACAGAGACCAACTGACACACAGACTGACTAGTGAGGCTAGTAGCAGAGAGACAGAGACCAACTGACACACAGACTGGCTAGTGAGGCTAGTAGCAGAGAGACAGAGACCAACTGACAGACAGACTGGCTAGTGAGGCTAGTAGCAGAGAGACAGAGACCAACTGACAGAGACTGACTAGTGAGGCTAGTAGCAGAGAGACAGAGACCAACTGACAGAGACTGACTAGTGAGGCTAGTAGCAGAGAGACAGAGACCAACTGACAGAGACTGACTAGTGAGGCTAGTAGCAGAGAGACAGAGACCAACTGACAGAGACTGACTAGTGAGGCTAGTAGCAGAGAGACAGAGACCAACTGACAGACAGACTGGCTAGTGAGGCTAGTAGCAGAGAGACAGAGACCAACTGACAGAGACTGACTAGTGAGGCTAGTAGCAGAGAGACAGAGACCAACTGACACACAGACTGACTAGTGAGGCTAGTAGCAGAGAGACAGAGACCAACTGACAGACAGACGGACTAGTGAGGCTAGTAGCAGAGAGACAGAGACCAACTGACAGACAGACTGACTAGTGAGGCTAGTAGCAGAGAGACAGAGACCAACTGACAGACAGACTGACTAGTGAGGCTAGTAGCAGAGAGACAGAGACCAACTGACAGACAGACGGACTAGTGAGGCTAGTAGCAGAGAGACAAAGACCAACTGACAGACAGACTGGCATGAGATGTGGTCAGGACTGTTCCTGTACCTCCACCCCCCCCCAGTGAGACAGACTGATTCCATATGTGTTATTTCATAGTTACAATGTAGAAAATAATCCAAATAAAGAGAAACCCTGGAATGAGTAGGTGTGTCCAAACTTCTGACTGGTACTGTAGGTCAAAGAGGGGTGGATTGTAGTAGTTATTGGAGTTTCCCTTTTTGGGTTTCTAGACTTGTGTGGATTATATTTATTGGTGAAAGAAGAGACGTGTCGTGGAGTTGAACCTGTATGACTGAAGCACTGAGCATGACAGAGTGCTGTAACAGGGTACATACACTGAGTGTATAAAACATTAAAGACCTCTTCCTAATATGGAGTCCTCCCTCCTCCTGCCCTAAGAACAGCCTCAAATCGTCCGGCATGGACTCTACAAGGTGTCGAAAGCATGTTGACCCACAGTTGTGTCAAGTTGGCTGAATGTCCTTTGGGTGGTGGATCATTCTTGATACCCACGGTAAACTGTTGAGAATGAAAAACCCAGCAGCGTTGCAGTTCTTGGCACAAACCAGCGCACCTGGCACCTACTACAATAACCCTTTCAAAGGCACTCAAATCTTTTGTCTTGTCAATTCCCACTCTGAATGGCACACAGACACAATCCATGTCTGAACTGTCTCAAGGCTTAAACATCCTTCTTTAACCCGTCTCCTCCCCTTCATCTACACTGACTGAAGTGGATTTAACAAGTGACGTCAATAAGGGATCATATCTTTCAGCTGGATTCACCTGGTCAGTCTGTTCTGGAAAGAGCAGGTGTCCTTAATGTTTTGAATACTCAGTGTATGAGTTTATGTGAATGTGAGAGATTTTGACTGATGGAAAAAAACTAGGACCATCATAACCTCTCTCACACACACACACACACACACACACACACACACACACACACACACACACACACACACACACACACACACACACACACACACACACACACACACACACACACACACACACACACACCTTTCTCAACATCTGTATTTCATGTACCCATTTATTCTCCACCCAAATCTTGTAAAACAACACATTGAAATCCTTAAAAACGTTCCTGAGTACTTTGAAAAGACAAAAAGGCCTGAGTGAAGCTGGTTCAACACAAAAGCGGCATTAGGCCCATGTCCACTTAATGTGGTCTCAGATATCAGATACAAGCACTACAGGCATGTAAACAATTATCAGCAGGCCATGGTTTGACTTTTCTGAGTTTCCTTCAAATGGGATCCAGATCCTGAGCTCTAGGATGTGTCCAAACGGAAGCCTATTCCCTATATAGAGCACTATGGTTCCTGGTCAAAAGCAGTGCACTATAAAGGAAATAGGATGCCATTTGGGACTCAGTTCTTGACGAACTGGGAATCTGAACTGATCCTTATAATATTCCTTTATTTCTTATTCAGGCTGAAACCACACAATGACACAGCAGGGAAATTATACAGCACTTTACATTCTGTCTCCAGGCACCGCTGGGCGATACAGGGAGACAAGGGGAGTTATCCTCATAAACTAGGCTGCTCATTTCACTGTCTTTACCAAGTGGAAACAACAAGCCACAGGAACACAGGATCTGGCTTGTCAAGAGTTACTGTTGTTGATGACACTAACTGTAAAACAATGTCTATCACCGCAACCAATGACCACATGACCGCCGGGAAAAGAAAACCATAGAATTTATGTGCCGGAAACTTGTGGTTTGAGAAAAAAAGGAAATACCCCTATACTAGACGTATTAATTAAGACTTGATAGTGGTGGTTCATAACCACCTAGACTGATAGAAGTGGTGGTTTATAACCACCTAGACTGATAGAAGTGGTGGTTTATAACCACCTAGACTGATAGAAGTGGTGGTTTATAACCACCTAGACTGATAGAAGTGGTGGTTTATAACCACCTAGACTGATAGAAGTGGTGGTTTATAACCACCTAGACTGATAGAAGTGGTGGTTTATAACCACCTAGACTGATAGAAGTGGTGGTTTATAACCACCTAGACTGATAGAAGTGGTGGTTTATAAACACCTAGACTGATAGAAGTGGTGGTTTATAACCACCTAGACTGATAGAAGTGGTGGTTTATAACCACCTAGACTGATAGAAGTGGTGGTTTATAACCACCTAGACTGATAGAAGTGGTGGTTTATAACCACCTAGACTGATAGAAGTGGTGGTTTATAACCACCTAGACTGATAGAAGTGGTGGTTTATAACCACCTAGACTGATAGAAGTGGTGGTTTATAACCACCTAGACTGATAGATAACCACCTAGACTGATAGTGGTTTTATAACCACCTAGACTGATAGAAGTGGTGGTTTATAACCACCTAGACTGATAGAAGTGGTGGTTTATAACCACCTAGACTGATAGAAGTGGTGGTTTATAACCACCTAGACTGATAGAAGTGGTGGTTTATAACCACCTAGACTGATAGAAGTGGTGGTTTATAACCACCTAGACTGATAGAAGTGGTGGTTTATAACCACCTAGACTGATAGAAGTGGTGGTTTATAACCACCTAGACTGATAGAAGTGGTGGTTTATAACCACCTAGACTGATAGAAGTGGTGGTTTATAACCACCTAGACTGATAGAAGTGGTGGTTTATAAACACCTAGACTGATAGAAGTGGTGGTTTATAAACACCTAGACTGATAGAAGTGGTGGTTTATAAACACCTAGACTGATAGAAGTGGTGGTTTATAACCACCTAGACTGATAGAAGTGGTGGTTTATAACCACCTAGACTGATAGAAGTGGTGGTTTATAACCACCTAGACTGATAGAAGTGGTGGTTTATAACCACCTAGACTGATAGAAGTGGTGGTTTATAACCACCTAGACTGATAGAAGTGGTGGTTTATAACCACCTAGACTGATAGAAGTGGTGGTTTATAACCACCTAGACTGATAGAAGTGGTGGTTTATAACCACCTAGACTGATAGAAGTGGTGGTTTATAAACACCTAGACTAATAGAAGTGGTGGTTTATAAACACCTAGACTAATAGAAGTGGTGGTTTATAAACACCTAGACTGATAGAAGTGGTGGTTTATAACCACCTAGACTGATAGAAGTGGTGGTTTATAACCACCTAGACTGATAGAAGTGGTGGTTTATAACCACCTAGACTGATAGAAGTGGTGGTTTATAAACACCTAGACTGATAGAAGTGGTGGTTTATAAACACCTAGACTGATAGAAGTGGTGGTTTATAACCACCTAGACTGATAGAAGTGGTGGTTTATAAACACCTAGACTGATAGAAGTGGTGGTTTATAACCACCTAGACTGATAGAAGTGGTGGTTTATAACCACCTAGACTGATAGAAGTGGTGGTTTATAACCACCTAGACTGATAGAAGTGGTGGTTTATAACCACCTAGACTGATAGAAGTGGTGGTTTATAACCACCTAGACTGATAGAAGTGGTTTATAACCACCTAGACTGATAGAAGTGGTGGTTTATAACCACCTAGACTGATAGAAGTGGTGGTTTATAACCACCTAGACTGATAGAAGTGGTGGTTTATAACCACCTAGACTGATAGAAGTGGTGGTTTATAACCACCTAGACTGATAGAAGTGGTTGTTTATAACCACCTAGACTGATAGAAGTGGTTTATAACCACCTAGACTGATAGAAGTGGTGGTTTATAAACACCTAGACTAATAGAAGTGGTGGTTTATAAACACCTAGACTGATAGAAGTGGTTGTTTATAACCACCTAGACTGATAGAAGTGGTTTATAACCACCTAGACTGATAGAAGTGGTGGTTTATAAACACCTAGACTGATAGAAGTGGTGGTTTATAAACACCTAGACTAATAGAAGTGGTTCATAAACACCTAGACTGATAGAAGTAGTGGTTCATAAACACCTAGACTGATAGAAGTGGTGGTTTATAACCACCTAGACTGATAGAAGTGGTGGTTTATAACCACCTAGACTGATAGAAGTGGTGGTTTATAACCACCTAGACTGATAGAAGTGGTGGTTTATAACCACCTAGACTGATAGAAGTGGTGGTTTATAACCACCTAGACTGATAGAAGTGGTGGTTTATAACCACCTAGACTGATAGAAGTGGTGGTTTATAACCACCTAGACTGATAGAAGTGGTGGTTTATAACCACCTAGACTGATAGAAGTGGTGGTTTATAACCACCTAGACTGATAGAAGTGGTGGTTTATAACCACCTAGACTGATAGAAGTGGTGGTTTATAACCACCTAGACTGATAGAAGTGGTGGTTTATAACCACCTAGACTGATAGAAGTGGTGGTTTATAACCACCTAGACTGATAGAAGTGGTGGTTTATAACCACCTAGACTGATAGAAGTGGTGGTTTATAAACACCTAGACTTAATAGAAGTGGTGGTTTATAAACACCTAGACTAATAGAAGTGGTGGTTTATAAACACCTAGACTAATAGAAAACACCTAGACTGGTGGTTTTATAACCACCTAGACTGATAGAAGTGGGGGTTTATAAACACCTAGACTGATAGAAGTGGTGGTTTATAAACACCTAGACTGATAGAAGTGGTGGTTTATAAACACTAGACTAATAGAAGTGGTGGTTTATAACCACCTAGACTAATAGAAGTGGTGGTTTATAACCACCTAGACTGATAGAAGTGGTGGTTTATAACCACCTAGACTGATAGAAGTGGTGGTTTATAACCACCTAGACTGATAGAAGTGGTGGTTTATAACCACCTAGACTGATAGAAGTGGTTCATAAACACCTAGACTGATAGAAGTGGTTCATAACCACCTAGACTGATAGAAGTGGTGGTTTATAACCACCTAGACTGATAGAAGTGGTGGTTTATAACCACCTAGACTGATAGAAGTGGTGGTTTATAACCACCTAGACTGATAGAAGTGGTGGTTTATAACCACCTAGACTGATAGAAGACCTAGACTGATAGTGGTTTTATATAACCACCTAGACTGATAGAAGTGGTGGTTTATAACCACCTAGACTGATAGAAGTGGTGGTTTATAACCACCTAGACTGATAGAAGTGGTGGTTTATAACCACCTAGACTGATAGAAGTGGTGGTTTATAACCACCTAGACTGATAGAAGTGGTGGTTTATAACCACCTAGACTGATAGAAGTGGTTTATAACCACCTAGACTAATAGAAGTGGTTCATAACCACCTAGACTGATAGAAGTGGTGGTTCATAACCACCTAGACTGATAGAAGTGGTTCATAAACACCTAGACTGATAGAAGTGGTTCATAAACACCTAGACTGATAGAAGTGGTTCATAACCACCTAGACTGATAGAAGTGGTGGTTTATAACCACCTAGACTGATAGAAGTGGTGGTTTATAACCACCTAGACTGATAGAAGTGGTGGTTTATAACCACCTAGACTGATAGAAGTGGTGGTTTATAACCACCTAGACTGATAGAAGTGGTGGTTTATAACCACCTAGACTGAAATAAGTGGTGGTTTATAACCACCTAGACTAAAGTGTCGGTCATGCCTGACTGAGAAGTGGTGGTTTATAACCACCTAGACTGATAGAAGTGGTGGTTTATAACCACCTAGAATAGAAGTGGTGGTTTATAACCACCTAGACTGATAGAAGTGGTGGTTTATAACCACCTAGACTGATAGAAGTGGTGGTTTATAACCACCTAGACTGATAGAAGTGGTGGTTTATAACCACCTAGACTGACAGAAGTGGTGGTTTATAACACAGACTGATAGAAGTGGTGGTTTATAACCACCTAGACTAATAGAAGTGGTGGTTTATAACCACCTAGACTAATAGAAGTGGTGGTTTATAACCACCTAGACTAATAGAAGTGGTGGTTTATAACCACCTAGACTGATAGAAGTGGTGGTTTATAAACACCTTAGCACTAAAGATGAAACTTTTCTTTGTACAGGAGTCACAAGTGGGCCTTTTAAAATGCAAGAACAAAATCTCATATGTGATATATATATGCAACCGACTGCACTGATGTGCCTAATGTGCCTAGGCGCTGAAGACTGATCTGCCTCATGCTAACCAGCAGGAAAACAATGACACACCTAAATAACAATACATTGAAAATGTGTCCTATGTTTTCATCGATTGTACATTGTAGCCACTGAAGTCTGGTGGTTGTCACTTAAAAAGGAAAAGCCTCAAATCACAAAAGATGCCAATGGCACAGCGCTGAGCGTTCTCCACATCCTGGTCCTTTCTGGTGCACTAAACAACGATACAAATATAGATCTGCAAAAGCCTAATAAAATCGGCCAATAATGTCGGTCATGCTCTGATTATATGGCTGTTCTGCGATCATTATGGTCATAATCCCTGTCATAAAGCCTGGGTGTGAATTCCTACAGATAACACCTTGGAGGACAGGAATGTGCATGGCTCAACACACACCCCCCAAGTCGCCCGTCTACCCCTCCCCCAAAACACACATCAGATTGTGCAACAATTACAGAGATAGCAGCAAATAGCCATGGAGAGTGGAGACCTGTCAACCAATTACAATCAGAGACCAACTTATCTCCATCTTTTCTTCCTGCATCCCCAGCCCCTGATCACCCTATAGAGTGACACCAACTGCCACACACCAGTTGGTGTGAACATATCAAACTCACTCAGCAGTCAAAACCCAGGCTTGCTGGTTGAATTTAACACGTTTAGTGGACAAAGACAATAGGCTACATCAGCGAGGAACAACTTCAGCAAAACTAAATGGAAGGAAAAAGGAAATCCTGGCAGAAGCCATGCGACATACTACCGTACATGTACAGTCCCTGTGAGGGCTGGAGACGTGCTGTGCAGAGTGTACACACACCAAACAGAGCTACTCTCTCCTACTGAAGCCCTAAAATAAAGAGCTTGGCAGCACTGCATCTCCCTCCTGACAGTAAACACCCAAGTTGAGATGGTCACAACCACACACACACACACTGGCTGAAACACACACACACACTGGCTGAAACACACACACTGGCTGAAACACACAGCACACAGAGCCACACACACAGCACACAGCTCACAGCACACACACTCACACTCACAGCTGAAACACACACACACACTGGCTGAACACACACACACACACACACACACACACTGGCTGAAACACACACACACACACACACACACACACACACACACACACACACACACACACACACACACACACACACACACACACACACACACACACACACACACAGTTCTACTAGCCAAAATATAGATGCATGTGCTTACCTGGTAGGATAGAAACAGCAGCGTCAACGACAGCAACAGCACATGGAAGACAGAAAACACTTGGTTAGTGTTGGAACCAATAAATCAACACGTTTTTCCCTTCACTTTTTAGATCCGTCATCATTCTCAGTGGCATAGGCTCACAGCTCAAATCCCACAGCTCAAAGCTCACAGCCCACAGCTCACAGCCCAAAGCCCAGAGCCCACAGCTCAAAGCCCACAGCTCACAGCCCAAAGCCCAGAGCCCACAGCTCATAGCCCACAGCTCACAGCCAAAGCCCAAGCCCACAGCTCACAGCCCAAAGCTCACAGCCCAAAGCCACAGCCCACAGCTCACAGCCCACAGCTCAAAGCCCACAGCTCACAGGACACAGGACACAGGACACAGGACACAGGACACAGGACACAGGACACAGGACACAGGACACAGGACACAGGACACAGGACACAGTCCACAGCTCGGGTAGCATCAACTTTAAAGCAAAGTTGAAAATAACGAAACCCTAGGCAGTCCTTCTCAAAGGAGATAAACACAGTCAT
Source organism: Oncorhynchus gorbuscha (assembly GCF_021184085.1). Lineage (NCBI taxonomy): Eukaryota > Metazoa > Chordata > Actinopteri > Salmoniformes > Salmonidae > Oncorhynchus > Oncorhynchus gorbuscha. Next base: position 104,762 of record NW_025745881.1, on the reverse strand, counting down.
AACTCACTTAAGTGATGGACATGAAAGATGATATATTTACTTCTCCCTCTACTGTGGGGCACCTAGGAGGATGTGATCTGTCCCATTGAGCTCCTGATCACCTCTATGTGAACCCTGGGAACACACCACCTGGATCTAATCAACTGGTTCACATGTGTGTGAGAGAGAGAGACCGAAGGGGCCAGTAAGAGGGGAGCCAGAGACCAAAGAGCCATTTACTTTTAACCAGAGAGCCAGGGATATGAATATATATACACATGACACAGAGACCAGAGAGAGACCGACAGAGAGAGCCAGAGACCGAGAGAGACCGACAGAGAGAGCCAGAGACCGAGAGAGACCGACAGAGAGAGCCAGAGAGAGCCCGAGAGAGCCAGAGCCGAGAGAGCCAGAGAGAGAGAGCCAGAGACAGAGAGCCCGAGAGAGAGAGCCAGAGCCCGAGAGAGAGAGCCAGAGACCGAGAGAGAGAGCCAGAGACCGAGAGAGAGAGCCAGAGACAGAGAGAGAGAGCCAGAGACCGAGAGAGAGCCAGAGACCGAGAGAGCCAGAGCCGAGAGAGCCAGAGACCGAGAGAGCCAGAGAGCCAGAGCCCGAGAGAGCCAGAGCCCGAGAGAGCCAGAGCCCGAGAGAGCCAGAGCCCGAGAGAGCCAGAGCCCGAGAGAGCCAGAGCCCGAGAGAGCCAGAGACCGAGAGAGCCAGAGACCGAGAGAGCCAGAGACCGAGAGAGCCAGAGCCAGAGAGCCAGAGACCGAGAGAGCCAGAGACCAGAGAGAGCCAGAGAGAGCCAGAGACCGAGAGAGCCAGAGACCGAGAGAGCCAGAGACCGAGACCGAGAGCCAGAGACCGAGAGAGCCAGAGACCAGAGACCGAGAGAGCCAGAGACCGAGAGAGCCAGAGCCAGAGACCGAGAGCCAGAGACCGAGAGAGCCAGAGACCGAGAGAGCCAGAGACCGAGAGAGCCAGAGACCGAGAGAGCCAGAGACCGAGAGAGCCAGAGACCGAGAGAGCCAGAGACCGAGAGAGCCAGAGACCGAGAGAGAGCCAGAGAGCCAGAGAGAGCCAGAGACAGAGAGCCAGAGACACAGAGAGCCAGAGACACAGAGAGCCAGAGACACAGAGAGAGACACAGAGAGCCAGAGACACAGAGAGCCAGAGACACAGAGAGCCAGAGACACAGAGAGCCAGAGACACAGAGAGCCAGAGACACAGAGAGCCAGAGACACAGAGAGACACAGAGAACACAGGGAGAAAGAAGTTAGTCGTTTGAAACAAAAGAGAGGCTAACTTTTTGATAATGAAAGATAAAGGAAGAATGGAGATCATTCCAGTACATATTAATACTATAGTCTGACAGATACCGTGTCGAGTAATAAATGCCTTGGGCAGATCTCTTATACTGACTCAATGATTCAGTTTAACATCCATTCTTTAGGAAAAGTGAAACCTGTACAATTATCACAATTATCATACAGTACCATCTGAAAGCAATTATCTCTGAGACTGTTTATACAATGGATACCACAGCAGATAGCATAGCTGCACCACGACGCAGAGTGTGTTCCTATTGAGTAGCAGAGTAAAGATGTCCAACCTGTTAACAGGGAGGATTACTTTGTACTTTGTATTGACTTGTACTTCAGAGCCAATAGCACGCACACCTACCTAACTGATGGTGACCTTTGACTTCTATGTTGCGTTGTATTGGTGTTCTATGCAGCATGCATTGAATTGCGAATTGTCACAGTACAGTCACACGCTTGGTGCGTGGGTTGAGAAGGGGTGAGGAAGGGAGAGGAGGGGTGAGGAGGGGAGGGGCCACACCAACGGGTGACAACACACAGTGTGATCAGCTCAGCAACATAGTTTCCAAGTGACAGTCAGTCAGTAAATCTGAGGCACATGTCAGAGAGAGGACAATTTCATAAACAAGAGTTGGCCTGGTGGAATTTAGTCTAAATGGATTCCAGCGGGGAGCCTCTTCCAACAAAGCACAGACCAGAGATTTACAGTATCTGTCAGTTTGACTAGAACAGTGCACATAAAAACATTTCAGTTTACGCATCAAAATGTACAGAGCATTCGGAAAGTATTCAGACCCCTTAACCTTTTCCATATTTTTTGTACGTTAGAGCCTTATTCTAAAATGGATTAAATTGTTTTGTTTTTCCACACACACACACACACACACACACACACACACACACACACACACACACACACACACACACACACACACACACACACACACACACACACACACACACACACACACACACACACACACACAAAACCCCATAATGACAAAGCAAAAACAAGTTCAAATAAATAAGTGAAATATTACACTTTACTCAGTTCTTTGTAGAAGCACCTTTGGCAGCAATTACAGCCTTGAGTTTTCATGGGTATGACGCTACAAGTTTGGCACACCTGTTTTTGGGGAGTTTCTCGCATTCTTCTCTGCAGATCCGTTCAAGCTCTGTCAGGTTGGATGGGAAGCGTCGCTGCACAGCTATTTCCAGGTCCCTCCACAGATGTTTGTAGTCCGGGCTCTGGCTGGGCCACTCAAGGACATTCAGAGACCTGTCCAGAAGCCACTCCTGCGTTGTCTTGACTGTGTGCTTAGGGTTGTTGTCCTGTTGGAAAGTGAACCTTCACCCCAGTCCGAGGTCCTGAGCGCTCTGGAGCAAGTTTTCATCAAGGACTGCTGTACTTTTCTCCCTTCATCTATCCCTCAATCCTGACTAGTCTCCCAGTCCCTGCCGCTGAAAAACATCCCCACAACATGCTGCTGCCACCACGCTTCACCGTAATTGAATTTACCACAGACTCCAATCAAGTTGTAGAAACATTAAGGATGATCGAGTGAAACAGGATGCACCTGAGCATCATTTTGAGTCTCATAACAAAGAGTCTGATTACTTATGTAAATAAGGTGTTTGTTTATTATTTTTAATACAGGTGCAAAAATGTATAAAACCTATTTTGGCTTTGTCATTATGGGGTATTGTGATGTCATTATGGGGTATTGTGATGTCATTATGGGGTATTGTGATGTCATTATGGGGTATTGTGTGTAGATTGAGGTAAAACATGTATTTAATACATTTTGGAATAAGGCTGTGAGGTAACAAAATGTGGACAAGAGGAAGGGGTCTGAATACTCTCCGAATGCCCTGTAAACGTGCCGGAGTTAGCTATGTTCTGAAGTTAACTATGACTATTAAGCCTAAATCCATAGACCATTTACATCCTGGCAGTGTGGGGGATGATGGGAAAAGGTGAGGACACGAGGAACACTCCATGATGCCATCCTGTAGTACAGCAGTGATTCCCAACCAGGGCCACTAGGACCCTGGGGGCACTTGGACTATCCACAGGGGGTACTTGAGAAGACTCATGACACCATAGGTCAACTGGTAAAATCCACACGAGGGGGTACTTCAGGGGTACTGCAGGCAGAGCAACATTTAGCTGCTGGTCCAGTAACAGAGAAAGGTTGGGAACCACTGTGTTACAGTGGATCAGATAGTCCTATAAGCCCACTAGTGAATACATACCGTAGCATACAGCCTCTCTTTACAGACGCTGAATAACAAATAAACAGTGTTAATCCAGTTCTCTGCCCCAGTGCTGCCTGCTGCCTTCAGCAACACACAGATTACATCACTGGCAGGGCTTTACAAGGGTTCAAGAAAACACACACACACACACACACACACAGAGACAGACACACACAGACAGACACACACACACACACACACACACACACACACACACACACACACACACACACACACACAGAGACACACACACACACACAGATTACATCACTGGCAGGGCTTTACAAGGGTTCAAGAAAACACACACACAGAGAGACAGAGACAGAGAGAAAAGAGTGAAATGAAGAAAGCAAGAGTCGTGTGGGGCAGAATGAATAGAAGACTGAGTATGAGGAGGGAGGGTTGTTTTCTTCAGTTTTAGGACCTTAATGTCACTGTGTAGAGCACATGCACTGATTCATGTGGTTGGGCTATTGGGAGGGGGAGGGGGTATGATTTGTTTTTCTAGGCTAAATCTATGTATATGCCTGGCTGACCATTTAAATAAAGCCTTGCTTTATAAATAAAAGTTCAAATGAAAGTTCAGACTAGTACCCACTTGCCCCAAGACTAAACCCTAACGCAGCAGGACAATCTATGAAGAAATGTGACGTTTTCTAAAGGCTGTGTTTGGCTATTTAGAACGTTGATTGTTTATATGGGCACACAAAGGAAAAGTCTGTTTAACCAGTTGAAGCTAGGGGGGCGCTATTTCATTATTGGATAAAAAAACGTGCCCGTTTTAAGCGCAATATTTTGTCACAAAAAAGATGCTCGACTATGCATATAATTGCCAGCTTTGGAAAGAAAACACTGACGTTTTCAAAACTGCAAAGATATTATCTGTGGGTGCCCCAGAACTGATCTTACAGGCGAAACCAAGATGCAACTTCAAACAGGAAATGAGCAGGATTTTTGAGGCTCTGTTTTCCATTGTCTCCTTATATGGCTGTGAACTGTCATCATTTGGCAAGGAATGGAGCCTGTGTATGCCATCAGTTAGATACGTTTTTAATAGGCATTTATATCTGTAGGCATGTAGAGGGAGCGGTCTGAAAGCCACTGACTGAGACATGGAGGGGAAAAGGGAGCAGACCTGTGTGATATTTGGCTTGGTACATTTGTTGTGTTCCACATATGTACAAATGGAACACGAGAGTCAAAGCAAATTAACGTCGTCATCCAGACAAATTCCACCAAATACTCTTTATAGCATTTGAAAAAAATATGATCTCTGGTTAAAGATTGAGTTTTGCCATCAGTTGGAGTACTCCATTACTCATGCCCATCCTTACTCTAATTCCTCCATGGGGCCGGGCAGAGATGATATTTGGTTCTATATCTGCAGGGAAACACAGGCAGGGCAGAGATGATATTTGGTTCTATATCTGCAGGGAAACACAGGCCGGGCAGAGATGATATTTGGTTCTATATCTGCAGGGAAACACAGGCCGGGCAGAGATGATATTTGGTTCTATACTTGCAGGGAAACGCAGGCCGGGCAGAGATGCTAGGGAAACGCAGGCCGGGCAGAGATGATATTGGGTTCTATAACTGCAGGGAAACACAGGCCGGGCAGAGATGATATTTGGTTCTATAACTGCAGGGAAACACAGGCCGGGCAGAGATGATATTTGGTTCTATATCTGCAGGGAAACACAGGCCGGGCAGAGACTAAATTTGGTTCTATACCTGCAGGGAAACACAGGCCGGGCAGAGACAATATTTGGTTCTATAACTGCAGGGAAACACAGACCGGGCAGAGACGATATTTGGTTCTATAACTGCAGGGAAACACAGGCCGGGCAGAGACGATATTTGGTTCTATAACTGCAGGGAAACACAGGCCGGGCAGAGATGATATTTGGTTCTATATCTGCAGGGAAACACAGGCCGGGCAGAGACGATATCTGCAGGGAAACACAGGCCGGGCAGAGATGATATTTGGTTCTATATCTGCAGGGAAACACAGGCCGGGCAGAGATGATATTTGGTTCTATAACTGCAGGGAAACACAGGCCGGGCAGAGATGATATTTGGTTCTATAACTGCAGGGAAACACAGGCCGGGCAGAGATGATATTTGGTTCTATACCTGCAGGGAAACACAGGCCGGGCAGAGACGATATTTGGTTCTATACCTGCAGGGAAACACAGGCCGGGCAGAGACGATATTTGGTTCTATAACTGCAGGGAAACACAGGTGAGCCTGCATACCACAGTACTGTGTCATGTTGCAGACAGATCTGATAATTGGTTCTAATTGGCTTCAGGGAAACACAGACCGGGCAGCTGAATATCTGCACACAGACCGGGCAGAGACATATTTGGTTCTATATCTGCAGGGAAACACAGGCCGGGCAGAGACGATATTTGGTTCTATATCTGCAGGGCAACACAGGCCGGGCAGAGACGATATTTGGTTCTATAACTGCAGGGAAACACAGACCGGGCAGAGAGGATATTTGGTTCTATAACTGCAGGGAAACACAGGCCGGGCAGAGACTGGTTCTAACAACTGCAGGGAAACACAGGCATATTTCAGAGATGATATTTGGTTCTATACCTGCAGGGAAACACAGGTGAGCCTGCATACCACAGTACTGTGTCATGTTGCAGACAGATCTGATAATAAAACCGCCCGCTAATTGGCTTCAGTACATATTTCATAGCTGAATCCACTGTGGGACATATTGCATATTTCGTGCCAAGACGCAGATGTTTAAATTGATAATAAATTAAAGTACAGTAGGCGTATGTCTGTATGTTCAAACAACTCCAGGGCAACAAATCACATGGCAAAAATTTGACTTTGAACCAATTCCAAAATACCTACCTTGCCAGAAATGTCATATCATCACATGTAATGTAAAACACTTTATTATCATCACATGTAATGTAAAACACTTTATTATCATCACATGTAATGTAAAACACTTTATTCTTTATTCTGTTAAATAAAAATAAAAACAGAACTTGAGGGGATAAGCCCCGCCCCATTACACAAGAGGGGATAAGCCCCGCCCCATAACACAAGAGGGGATAAGCCCCGCCCCATAACACAAGAGGGGATAAGCCCCGCCCCATAACACAAGAGGGGATAAGCCCCGCCCCATAACACAAGAGGGGATAAGCCCCGCCCCATAACACAAGAGGGATAAGCCCCGCCCCATAACACAAGAGGGGATAAGCCCCTCCCCATAACACAAGAGGGATAAGCCCCTCCCATAACACAAGAGGGATAAGCCCCTCCCCATAACACAAGAGGGGATAAGCCCCTCCCCATAACACAAGAGGGGATAAGCCCCTCCCCATAACACAAGAGGGATAAGCCCCTCCCCATAACACAAGAGGGGATAAGCCCCTCCCCATAACACAAGAGGGATAAGCCCCTCCCCATAACACAAGAGGGATAAGCCCCTCCCCATAACACAAGAGGGATAAGCCCCTCCCCATAACACAAGAGGGATAAGCCCCTCCCCATAACACAAGAGGGGATAAGCCCCTCCCCATAACACAAGAGGGGATAAGCCCCTCCCCATAACACAAGAGGGGATAAGCCCCGCCCCATAACACAAGAGGGGATAAGCCCCTCCCCATAACACAAGAGGGATAAGCCCCTCCCCATAACACAAGAGGGGATAAGCCCCTCCCCATAACACAAGAGGGATAAGCCCCTCCCCATAACACAAGAGGGGATAAGCCCCTCCCCATAACACAAGAGGGGATAAGCCCCTCCCCATAACACAAGAGGGGATAAGCCACTGGCATTCATTATGGCACTATGGTGGATTTAGTTTGTCTTTAATCTCAGAGATGGAACAGGAACTGTTATAACTTTGTGTGGTTCCACCTAAAACAAGAGTCTCCCTCTCTCTGATATGCTCAGGAAAGTCATGTCTGATGCTGCATCACCTTGGGTTGGGTCAGAGCTACTCAATTTGTATTTAACTAACCTTACCTTAAGCAGGCAAGTCATGTAAGAAGTTCTTAGTTACAAAGAGACAATACGGTGGAAAGAACCGTCATAACTTTGTGCCTGTTTGTGTCCCACCTGCTTTGTTCATGGATACGGAACACACACCTTAGCAAGAAGCAGGCGAGCAGAGAGAGTGAGAGAGAGACGGGGAGACTAAGGAAGTGATTCCAAAACCAACAATAACAAATCCATCACCTACAGAGAAATGAACCCAGAGAAGAGTCCCCTAAGCAAGTTGGCCCTCAACAGAGAGTATCAGAATACCTGACCACTGTGACTGACCCAAACTTAAGGAAAGCTTTGGCTATGTACAGACTCAGTGAGCATAGCCTTGCTATTGAGAAAGGGCGCCAAAGGCAGACATGGCTCTCAAGAGAAGACTATGTGCTCACTGCCCACAAAATGAGGTGTAAACTGAGCTGCACTTCCTAACCTCCTGTCAAATGTATGACCATATTAGAGACACATATTTCCCTCAGATTACACAGATCCAGAAAGAATTACAAAACAAACCCAATTTTGATAAACTCTCATATCTACTGGGTGAAATTCCACAGTGTGACATCACAGCAGCAAGATCTGTGACCTGTTGCCACGAGAAAAGGGCAACCAGTGAAGAACAAACACCATTGTAAATACAACCCATATTTATGTTTATTTATTTTCCCTTTTGTACTTAACTATTTGCACATTGTTACAACACTGTATACAGACAAATTACATTTCAAATGTTTCTATTCTTTTGGAACTTTTGTGAGTGTAATATTTTCCCACGCCAATCAAGCCTCTTAGATTGACATTTAATTGAGACAAAGAGAGAATAGTAAAAACAAAATGGTGATTTTCCAGAGAGGATCCAGATCTCAGGGAATTAGACCAAAGTTCTCAATTGGTACAAAAAATATATAGAGTACTGCACACACTATAATTACTTAGAGGTTTAAAAACAAGCTGAACTGGACACCTAAATGAGGCAGTGAATGAACCGTGAGAAAGCACGCAGGGTATTCTACGCCATTAAACAACTCATTCAACCTGAAATACCTATAAAAATGTGACTAAAACTAATGGAATGTGTCATTGAACCAATTGCACTTAATGACAGTGAGGTGTGGAGTCCACTTGCAAAACAAGATTTCAACCAATATGACAAACATCCCATTGAAATCCTGCATGCAGAATTCTGTAAGATTCTTCTACATGTCCAGAGGAAAACTACAAGCAATGCATGCAGGGCTGATTTAGGCCAATATCCACTAACAATTTAAAAATGTAAAAATTGCAACTAAGTTTTGGAAACATCTAAAATACAGTGACCCCCTCTCATATCATTACCAAGCACTGAAATACCAAGAGCTGAGCAAAGGAAATAGTCCCCTCATCCAGCTGGTCCTGGGGCAGAGTTCACAAACTCAGCACCAACCTCAGGACCAGAACATCCAAATAGATCATAATAAACCAAATTACAACACAGTCAAAACAGAACTACATTACCGACTGGGAAACACAAGCACAAGGCTAAATGTAGTGCTTTCTGGCCCTAAATCAACAGTACACCATGGCAAACTATTTGACCATGGTTACTGATCAGAAAAACCTTGACAAAATACAGGCTCAGTGAGCCCAGCCTTGCCATTGAGAAGGGTCAACACAGGAAAACCTGCCCCCCTGTAGAGGAAAGGCTGTGCAACCACAGCACCACAGCAGAACCTGAGACAGAGCTGCATTTCCTGACAAAATGTCAACAATATAAAATAATTAGAGAGTGTCATTTCCCCAAATTTGAAACCCTTATTCAAGGTTTCAAAGACCTCTCTGATGAGGATAGGCTACCCGTCCTGTTGGGGGAGGACACAGAGAGCTGTGGGTTGGCAGCGCACTACATTGAAGAGCTCTCTGATGAGGATAGGCTACCCGTCCTGTTGGGGGAGGACGCATAGAGCTGTGGGTTGGCAGCGCACTACATTGAAGACCTCTCTGATGAGGATAGGCTACCCATCCTGTTGGGGGAGGACACAGAGAGCTGTGGGTTGGCAGAGCACTACATTGAAGACCTCTCTGATGAGGATAGGCTACCTGTCCTGTTGGGGGAGGACACAGAGAGCTGTGGGTTGGCAGCGCACTACATTGAAGACCTCTCTGATGAGGATAGGCTACCCGTCCTGTTGGGGGAGGACGCATAGAGCTGTGGGTTGGCAGCGCACTACATTGAAGACCTCTCTGATGAGGATAGGCTACCTGTCCTGTTGGGGGAGGACACAGAGAGCTGTGGGTTGGCAGCGCACTACATTGAAGACCTCTCTGATGAGGATAGGCTACCTGTCCTGTTGGGGGAGGACACAGAGAGCTGTACACTACATTGAAGACCTCTCTGATGAGGATAGGCTACCTGTCCTGTTGGGGGAGGACACAGAGAGCTGTGAAGACCTCTCTGATGAGGATAGGCTACCTGTCCTGTTGGGGGAGGACACAGAGAGCACTACATTGAAGACCTCTCTGATGAGGATAGGCTACCCGTCCTGTTGGGGGAGGACACAGAGAGCTGTACACTACATTGAAGACCTCTCTGATGAGGATAGGCTACCTGTCCTGTTGGGGGAGGACACAGAGAGCTGTACACTACATTGAAGACCTCTCTGATGAGGATAGGCTACCTGTCCTGTTGGGGGAGGACACAGAGAGCTGTGGGTTGTCCTGTTGGGGGACACTACATTTGAAGACCTCTCTGATGAGGATAAGCTACCTGTCCTGTTGGGGAGGACACAGAGAGCTGTCCTGTTGGGGGAGGACACAGAGAGCTGTACACTACATTGAAGACCTCTCTGATGAGGATAAGCTACCTGTCCTGTTGGGGGAGGACACAGAGAGCTGTACACTACATTGAAGACCTCTCTGATGAGGATAAGCTACCTGTCCTGTTGGGGGAGGACACAGAGAGCTGTACACTACATTGCTGCCTGCCAGAAGATAATAATAAATAATATAAAGATGAGGGACAGAGTCAACAAACCTGCACATGTCCTCTTTGCCATTGTAGGATTATTTTTACCTTTAATTATTGTTGCTGCCCTTTATCCCGTTGACGATAATGATTATTTAAATTATGTTAATATTGTAAATGTATCACTTCATCTCCAAAGTACACTTTGGCAAAACGTTACATCATCCCAATAAAGCAAATTGAACAGAGAGAGAGAATACACAGACTATTTCAATGAAACCCACCAAGGGGGAATAACTAGGATGCCAGCTGGCTGAGAGGAGAACAGCCAGGCATATCCCTGCTCCTCTTACTGTACATTGTCCAATATCAACTGTCTGCTGCCCAGCGAGCTGGTGATTCCTGCACACAGGACAGACATGTTACATGTCCTCGAAGCTGTCAATCTATTTTCAACGCTAACAACGTTTTGTGTATTGATGTGTTCATGCAGGGCTCATCTGTGAAAGAGGCAGTGGTCTCAGCACGACTCCCTGCTTAAATAAAAGGTTCAATAGAATGTCTAAACAAAGGAGATAAAGCAGCATGTTGTCCTGTAACATTACAGAGGGAGAGCTAGGAGGGCAACCATACAGTCTTCTGTCCTGTAACATTACAGAGGGAGAGCTAGGAGGGCAACCATACAGTCTTCTGTCCTGTAACATTACAGAGGGAGAGCTAGGAGGGCAACCATACAGTCTTCTGTCCTGTAACATTACAGAGGGAGAGCTAGGAGGGCAACCATACAGTCTTCTGTCCTGTAACATTACTCAGACTACAGACTACTTGACATTATACACATTTTGTTACAGCCTTAGTGGTTCATTCCACAGTTGTCCTCTCACTGACTGTCAGTCACAGGGAAGAAGCAGCACTGATAACTAACCCTATCTATGGGATAGTTAAAACTGTGTCACTTCCTATGGAATGGAAGAACATCTGATCTGATGCCATTCCACAGGAAGTGACACGGCTGAGATGCGACTCCTGATGACGTACATGAAGTGACCCGTCCATCTAAGGTTGTCCCCTTTCTCACATCCTCTTGTTATTTCTCAAATACATCTCGTCTGAGTTCACGCCACAAAAACCTTGCCTGATTCATCCTACATATGTAAATGTGATATCAGCATTTTTAATACATTTGCAAAAACGTGGTTTTGCTTTGTCATTATGGGGTATTGTGTGTAGATTGAGGGGAAAAATACATACATTTTAGAATAAGGCTGTAACTTAAAGTGTGATGCAAATTAATTCAATAAAACATTGTTTTATTCCTGTGGGGGTTGAGAGGACCAACATAACCATTAGCTGGGCGGCTCGCGCTGCAAACGGTAGTTAAGTTTCTATCCCAAAAGGCACCCTATTCCCTATGTAGTGCACTACTTTTGACCTGAGCCCTATAGGCCCTTAGGGAACCTTTGATTCTCTCTGACAGCTCTTCTGCTGTGAAGCATGAAACTCAGAGCGAATAGCAGGGCAACAGTTAGGGCTAAATTACACACATTTCCACTGGAGGAAGCTGTAGACACAGAATATATGAAGCAGGGTCTGAGGAGGAAAGGGAGGGAGAAGCTGGAGGAGCCAGTCACTATCATTTGAATGGAAAGGAGCCCCCCACTCCACTCTTTAACCTGACCCCTGCCTGTCCTGACCCCTGCCTGTCCTGACCCCTGCCTGCCCTGACCCCTGCCTGCCCTGACCCCTGCCTGCCTGACCCCTGCCTGCCCTGACCCCTGCCTGTCCTCCATCAGAGGAAAAAGATACAGGATTACAGACACAGAAAGGGAGAAAAGAGCCAGAGAGGAAGGGAGAAGTTAAAACCCACTTCATATGCCATAAAGCATGATGACGCAATGCTATCTGAGATGGGAGGGTAACCATCCTCACCCCCTTAGCCAGACTGTCTCAGAGAGAGTGATGCAGTGAGAGAAATAGAAAAAAAGAGAGTAAGGGAGGGGGATAGGAGAGAGGACGAGCGCTGTGAAGTAGGACTCCTCTGAGGAGATGATATCACCAACCGACAGGAAAAACAGGAATGGTGGAAAATGACTGAATCAACATCCTTTCTGTTGTATGAGGGTATATGAGAGTATGTCCCTGTACTGCTCTTAACACCACCACTAAAAGCACCCACTGCATTAGATGGGAAACCACATTATAAAGACCATCCACTGCATTACATGGGAAACCACATTATAAAGACCATCCACTGCATTACATGGGAAACCACATAAAAGACCATCCACTGCATTAGGTGGGAAACCACATTATAAAGACCATCCACTGCATTACATGGGAAACCACATTATAAAGACCATCCACTGCATTACATGGGAAACCACATTAAAAGACCATCCACTGCATTAGATGGGAAACCACATTATAAAGACCATCCACTGCATTACATGGGAAACCATTATAAAACCCACTTCATTGCCATAAACCACATTATAAAGACCATCCACTGGGAGGGTAACATTACCCCATGGGAAACCACATTATAAAGACCATCCACTACATTACATGGGAAACCACATTATAAAGACCATCCACTGCATTACATGGAAAACCACATTATAAAGACCATCCACTGCATTAGATGGGAAACCACATTATAAAGACCATCCACTGCATTACATGGAAAACCACATTATAAAGACCATCCACTGCATTAGATGGGAAACCAGACCATCCACTGCATTACATGGAAAACCACATTATAAAGACCATCCACTGCATTAGATGGAAAACCACATTAATAAAGACCATCCACTGCATTAGACCATCCACTACATTACATGGGAAACCACATTATAAAGACCATCCACTGCATTACATGGGAAACCACATTATAAAGACCATCCACTGCATTACATGGGAAACCACATTATAAAGACCATCCACTGCATTACATGGGAAACCACATTATAAAGACCATCCACTGCATTACATGGGAAACCACATTATAAAGACCATCCACTGCATTACATGGGAAACCACATTATAAAGACCATCCACTGCATTACATGGAAAACCACATTATAAAGACCATCCACTGCATTAGATGGGAAACCACATTATAAAGACCATCCACTGCATTACATGGAAAACCACATTATAAAGACCATCCACTGCATTAGATGGGAAACCACATTATAAAGACCATCCACTGCATTACATGGGAAACCACATTATAAAGACCATCCACTGCATTACATGGGAAACCACATTATAAAGACCATCCACTACATTACATGGGAAACCACATTATAAAGACCATCCACTGCATTACATGGAAAACCACATTATAAAGACCATCCACTGCATTAGATGGGAAACCACATTATAAAGACCATCCACTGCATTACATGGAAAACCACATTATAAAGACCATCCACTGCATTACATGGGAAACCACACATTATAAAGACCATCCACTACATTACATGGGAAACCACATTATAAAGACCATCCACTGCATTACATGGGAAACCACATTATAAAGACCATCCACTACATTACATGGGAAACCACATTATAAAGACCATCCACTACATTACATGGAAAACCACATAAAAGACCATCCACTACATTACATGGGAAACCACATTATAAAGACCATCCACTACATTACATGGAAAACCACATAAAAGACCATCCACTACATTACATGGGAAACCACATAAAAGACCATCCACTACATTACATGGGAAACCACATAAAAGACCATCCACTACATTACATGGGAAACCACATAAAAGACCATCCACTACATTACATGGGAAACCACATTATAAAGACCATCCACTACATTACATGGAAAACCACATAAAAGACCATCCACTACATTACATGGGAAACCACATTATAAAGACCATCCACTACATTACGTGGGAAACCACATTATAAAGACCATCCACTACATTACATGGGAAACCACATTATAAAGACCATCCACTACATTACATGGGAAACCACATTATAAAGACCATCCACTACATTACATGGGAAACCACATTATAAAGACCATCCACTACATTACATGGGAAACCACATTATAAAGACCATCCACTACATTACATGGGAAACCACATTATAAAGACCATCCACTACATTACATGGGAAACCACATTATAAAGACCATCCACTACATTACATGGGAAACCACATTATAAAGACCATCCACTACATTACATGGGAAACCACATTATAAAGACCATCCACTACATTACATGGGAAACCACATTATAAAGACCATCCACTACATTACATGGGAAACCACATTATAAAGACCATCCACTACATTACATGGGAAACCACATTATAAAGACCATCCACTACATTACATGGGAAACCACATTATAAAGACCATCCACTGCATTACATGGGAAACCACATTATAAAGACCATCCACTACATTACATGGGAAACCACATTATAAAGACCATCCACTGCATTACATGGGAAACCACATTATAAAGACCATCCACTGCATTACATGGGAAACCACATTATAAAGACCATCCACTACATTACATGGGAAACCACATTATAAAGACCATCCACTGCATTACATGGGAAACCACATTATAAAGACCATCCACTGCATTACATGGGAAACCACATTATAAAGACCATCCACTACATTACATGGGAAACCACATTATAAAGACCAGCTGATGTGTTTCTGGGACCCCGTTTTATTTCACCCAAAATCACTTCCCCTCGTCTCTAACAGGCTCATTGTTTGCTTGGATAGCGCCGTTCTGGATATCTAAAAATACAACGACAGTAAATTGAGTTAAGCAGCAGAGGAAAATGAATTCTTCCTGCCCGACTGTTCTGTGTTTGTTCTGAATCTTCTCCCCTTCTCTAGTACCCTTCCCTATTGAATACACTGCAGAAATGGCACTCTATTCCCTACGTAGTATAAAACTTTTGATTAAATATTCCCATCGTGCACATGACATAATACATCCATCTTCTAATATGCAAATATTAGTCCTTTGAATAAAATAACAACAAATTGTAAGAGGAATGTCACAGCCACTGTAGCTACTGGAAATGTGGCCCGCCTCCTTTCTGGAATGCTCAGTCTATACTTTCTCTACATATTCTCATGAGGACGCGTACACAGAAGCCTATAGAAGCCTATAATGTGGGCCTCCCGAGTTGCACAGCGGTCTAAGGTGTCACTACAGACCCGGGTTCAATCCGGGTTGTGTCACTGCCGGCCCTGACCGGGAGTCCCATAGGGCGGCGTACAATTGTCCGGGTTATGGGAGGGTTTGGCCAGGGGGGACTTTACTTGGCTCATCGCACCCTAGCGACCCCTTGTGGCGGGCCAGGTGCCTGCAGGCTGATGCCTGTCGTCAGTTGAACGGTGTTTCCTCCGTTGGTGCGGCTGGCTTCCAGGTTAAGTGGTGGGTGTTAAAAAGCTCTGTTCGGCGGGTTGTTTTCGGGGGACACATGACTCGACCTTCGCCTCTCCCCAGACCGTTGGGGAGTTATCCTATAAAACGTAGGGTGTCAATCCTTCACATGCATCATCCACAGGCCTACTGATATCATTAACCCTACTGGTCCTGGTCAAAAGTAGTGCATCATACACAGGCCTACTGAGATCATTAACCCTACTGGTCCTGGTCAAAAGTAGTGCATCATCCACAGGCCTACTGATATCATTAACCCTACTGGTCCTGGTCAAAAGTAGTGCATCATACACAGACCTACTGAGATCATTAACCCTACTGGTCCTGGTCAAAAGTAGTGCATCATCCACAGGCCTACTGATATCATTAACCCTACTGGTCCTGGTCAAAAGTAGTGCATCATCCACAGGCCTACTGAGATCATTAACCCTACTGGTCCTGGTCAAAAGTAGTGCATCATCCACAGGCCTACTGAGATCATTAACCCTACTGGTCCTGGTCAAAAGTAGTGCATCATCCACAGGCCTACTGAGATCATTAACCCTACTGGTCCTGGTCAAAAGTAGTGCACATACTACAGGGTGCCATTTGGGATGCAGTCTCAGACTTCAGAATTGTCTCTAACCTAGCAGACTTAGTGGAGGGAAGATTTAGCAGAGGAGAACAGAGGAGTCGGGGATGGTCTCAGAACAGAGGTGCCTGGGGGGAGGGGAACAGAGGTGCCTGGGGAGGGGAACAGAGGTGCCTGGGGGAGGGGAACAGAGGTGCCGGGGGAGGGGAACAGAGGTGCCGGGGGGAGGGGAACAGAGGAACCAGGGGAGGGAGGGGAACGGAGAAGTAAACTGAGTAGAGCTTTTCTAAAACATTCCAGGCAGGTTGTATTGTACAGGCAGGATCAGAAGACAGAGAAAATCCCCCCCCAGGGTGTGAGCACTCTACCCAGGGTATAACCTCTCTCTGACTCCCAGGCCCTGGATCTAACTCCCCTGGCTTCTGGATCTCTCAGAGTCAAACTCCTTTGGAACTTTGGGAATGAGGCAGAACTGGGATAGATGACAGGGCTGGCAACCTCCACTACCTCCCCCATCCTACACTGCCATCATTCCCCAGCACACCCATCATTTCCCAGCACACCCATCATTTCCCAGCACCCCCATCCTACACTGCCAGCACCCCCATCCTACACTGCCATCATTCCCCAGCACCCCCATCCTACACTGCCATCATTCCCCAGCACCCCCATCCTACACTGCCATCATTTCCCAGCACCCCAATCCTACACTGCCATCATTCCCCAGCACCCCCATCCTACACTGCCATCATTCCCCAGCACCCCCATCCTACACTGCCATCATTTCCCAGCACCCCAATCCTACACTGCCATCATTACCCAGCACACCCATCATTTCCCAGCACCCCCATCCTACACTGCCATCATTACCCAGCACCCCCATCCTACACTGCCATCATTCCCCAGCACCCCCATCCTACACTGCCATCATTTCCCAGCACCCCAATCCTACACTGCCATCATTACCCAGCACCCCCATCCTACACTGCCATCATTACCCAGCACCCCCATCCTACACTGCCATCATTACCCAGCACCCCCATCCTACACTGCCATCATTACCCAGCACCCCAATCCTACACTACCATCATTCCCCAGCACCCCACCATCCCCCAGCACCCCCACCATTTCCCAGCACCCCCCATCCCCCAGCACCCCCACCATTACCCCCAGCACCCCCACCATACGCCCCAGCACCCCCACCATACGCCCCAGCACCCCCACCATACGCCCCAGCACCCCCACCATACGCCCCAGCACCCCCACCATACGCGCACACACGGTGCTAGTTAAAGAAGGGGCCAGGGCTATGGAATAGACCCCCAGCAGAGGGAGAGTGACAAGGGGCCAGGGCTATGGAATAGACCCCCAGCAGTGGGAGAGTGACAAGAAGGGGCCAGGACTATGGAATAGACCCCCAGCAGAGAGAGACAAGAAGGGGCCGGGGACCCCCAGCAGAGAGAGAGTGACAAGAAGGGGCCAGGACTATGGAATAGACCCCCAGCAGAGAGAGACAAGAAGGGGCCGGGGACCCCCAGCAGAGAGAGAGTGACAAGAAGGGGCCAGGACTATGGAATAGACCCCCAGCAGAGAGAGACAAGAAGGGGCCGGGGACCCCAGCAGAGAGAGAGTGACAAGAAGGGGCCAGGGCTATGGAATAGACCCCCAGCAGAGAGAGACAAGGGGCCAGGACTATGGAATAGACCCCCAGCAGAGAGAGACAAGAAGGGGCCGGGGACCCCCAGCAGAGAGAGAGTGACAAGAAGGGGCCAGGGCTATGGAATAGACCCCCAGCAGAGAGAGACAAGAAGGGGCCGGGGCTATGGAATAGACCCCCAGCAGAGAGAGAGTGACAAGAAGGGGCCGGCGCTATGGAATAGACCCCCAGCAGAGAGAGAGTGACAAGAAGGGGCCGGCGCTATGGAATAGACCCCCAGCAGAGAGAGAGTGACAAGAAGGGGCCGGCGCTATGGAATAGACCCCCAGCAGAGAGAGAGTGACAAGAAGGAGAAAAGGACTGAGGTGGATCAAGTCTGCACTTACTTTTCTACTATGAATGTGACAGGCTGGCAGCCCTACAGGAGGAAGGGGCCCACTTAACACATTAAGAGCAATTAAGGTCCTCTATGATGCATTACCCCGAGCAGTGCTTCTCCCACACACACACACACACACACACACACACACACACACACACACACACACACACACACACACACACACACACACACACACACACACACACACACACACACACACACACACACACACACACACACACACACACACACACACACACGGCTCAGTTACTAGAGCAGGTATGGGACAAGGCAGGCTGCTGGCTCGTAGCCTATAGAACAGAGCGGCCCCTATAGGGTTTCCATTGCAATATTTCACAACTCGGCCCAGCCAGCCTCCCCCTCCTGTCTCCATGTGACCTGCATTCCATTAACCCCTTCACTCCCAAGAAACAAGCTCAGCAAAGGGCTCGCTAATGTTATAAGTTATATAGAGATGGGGGAGGGAAAGATGAATGGTAAGGGTTAACTGTAAGAAAGCTGGGCGTTGAGGGTTTCCTATAAGACACAGAAAAGGAAAAGGGAGGGAAGGTGGCATGGTTGTGTTATATGACATAGAGAAGGGAGGAGGACCATAGACAGGACTAAGAGTAGCTGGGTTCCCTATAAGATGTAATGGAGGAGGTCCATAGACAGGACTAAGAGTAGCTGGGTTCCCTATAAGATGTAATGGAGGAGGTCCATAGACAGGACTAAGAGTAGCTGGGTTCCCTATAAGATGTAATGGAGGAGGTCCATAGACAGGACTAAGAGGAGCTGGGTTCCCTATAAGATGTAATGGAGGAGGACCATAGACAGGGCTAAGAGGAGCTGGGTTCCCTATAAGATGTAATGGAGGAGGTCCATAGACAGGACTAAGAGGAGCTGGGTTCCCTATAAGATGTAATGGAGGAGGACCATAGACAGGACTAAGAGTAGCTGGGTTCCCTATAAGATGTAATGGAGGTGGTACATAGACAGGGCTAAGAGGAGCTGGGTTCCCTATAAGATGTAATGGAGGAGGTCCATAGACAGGGCTAAGAGTAGCTGGGTTCCCTATAAGATGTAATGGAGGAGGTCCATAGACAGGGCTAAGAGGAGCTGGGTTCCCTATAAGATGTAATGGAGGTGGTACATAGACAGGACTAAGAGTAGCTGGGTTCCCTATAAGATGTAATGGAGGAGGTCCATAGACAGGGCTAAGAGGAGCTGGGTTCCCTATAAGATGTAATGGAGGAGGTCCATAGACAGGGCTAAGAGGAGCTGGGTTCCCTATAAGATGTAATGGAGGAGGTCCATAGACAGGGCTAAGAGTAGCTGGGTTCCCTATAAGATGTAATGGAGGAGGTCCATAGACAGGGCTAAGAGGAGCTGGGTTCCCTATAAGATGTAATGGAGGAGGTCCATAGACAGGGCTAAGAGTAGCTGGGTTCCCTATAAGATGTAATGGAGGTGGTACATAGACAGGGCTAAGAGGAGCTGGGTTCCCTATAAGATGTAATGGAGGTGGTACATAGTCTCAGTCAGAGCTCAACTTAGCTGGAATCTTTCATTCCTGCTTCTGTCCCCTGTGTTTTAGTGGAAGACAGGGGTGCTGAGGGGTCTGAGGTTAGGGTGTAATACATTTGAGCAGGCCCTATTTGGAGGGATTCTGAGGTCGGGTGAGGATAGGGTTAGGGGGTCCTGTCCTCACAGTGCAAGAGATTGAGAGGTTCCAGACAGTCTAGGGCTGTGTCTGAAATGGCATCCTATTGCCAATATATAGTGCACTACCCTCCCCAGGCATAGACCCTGGTTAGAAGTAGTGTACTTCAGAGTGAATGGAGTGCCATTTGGGACCAGGTTGGGATCTCTAATTGTAGCGTCGTCTCTGTGGACGTCTGTGGACTGCCTGGAGGAGTCCTGTGGTTGAGGTTTTAGGTCTGACTCGTTCAGCTGTCAAGACAGGACGGAACCCTCCAGGCCCAACTGGCTTCATTCCAGTTCCACCAGCACCAAGTACCCCAGACTGTGTGGCTCAACCAAGAGCAGACAGAAAATATTATATCCACAGCCTTCAGAAAGTATTCACACACCTGGACTTCTCCCACGTTGTTGTTGTTACAGACCGATTTTAAAATGGCTTCAATTGAGATTTTGTATCACCCCATAATGTGAAAGAGGAATTGTGTTTTTAGAAATGTTGACTAATGAATGAAAAATGAAACGCTGAAATGTCTGGAGTCAATAAGTATTCAACCCTTTTGTTATGACAAACTAAAATCAGTTCAGGAGTAAAAATGTGCTCAACAAGTCACATAAATTGCATGGACTCACTCTGCAATAATAGTGTTTAACGTGATTTTTAAACGACTACCTCATCTCTGTACCTCACACATACAATTATCCCTCAGTCCCGCAGTGAATTTCAAAACACAGATTCAACCACAAAGACCAGGGAGATTTTCCAATTATTATTTACAATGACTGCAACAAATTCTTATTTACAATGACTGCCTACACCGGCCAAACCCAGACGACGCTGGGCCATTTGTGCACCGCCCTATGGGACTCCCAATCACGCCCGGTTGTGATACAGCCTGGATTCGAACCAGGGTGTCTGTAGTGACGCCTCTAGCACTGAGATGCAGTGCCTTAGATCGCTGTGCCATTCAGGAGATAACTGAGGATGGTTCAACATTGTAGGTACTCCACAACACCAACACAAATGACAGAGTGAAAAGGAGGAAGCACGCACAGAATTATTTTTCTCTCCAAAACATGCATCCTGTTTGCAATCAGGCACAAAAGTAATACTGCAAAAAGTGTGTCCTAAATACAAAGCGTTACATTTGGGGCAAATCCAACACATCCCTGAATACCACTTCATATTTCTGATGCATAGTGGTGCCTGCATCATGTTATTGGTATGCTTTTCATCACAGTAAGGACTAGGGAGTTTGGGGGGATAAAAATAAACAGAATAGAGCCAAGCACAGGCTAAATCCTTTTCAACAGACACTGGGAGAGAAATTCACCTTTCAGCAGGACAATAACCTAAAACATAAAGCCAAATCTACACTGGAGTTGCTTATCAAGATGACATTGAATGTCCCCGAGGTGCCTAGTTACAGTTTTGACTTAAATTAGCTAGAAAATCTAAGACCAGACTTGAAAATGGCTATCTAGCAATGATCAACAACCAATTTGAAAGAGCTTGAAGTATTAAGAATAAAATAGGCAAATGTTGCACCATCCAGGTGTTTAAAGCTCTTAGAGACTGACCCAGAAAGACTCACAGCTGTAATCACTCTTAGAGACTGACCCAGAAAGACTCACAGCTGTAATCACTCTTAGAGACTGACCCAGAAAGACTAATCACTCTTAGAGACTGACCCAGAAAGACTACAGCTGTAATCACTCTTAGAGACTGACCCAGAAAGACTCACAGCTGTAATCACTCTTAGAGACTGACCCAGAAAGACTGACAGCTGTAATCACTCTTAGAGACTGACCCAGAAAGACTCACAGCTGTAATCACTCTTAGAGACTGACCCAGAAAGACTCACAGCTGTAATCACTCTTAGAGACTGACCCAGAAAGACTCACAGCTGTAATCACTCTTAGAGACTGACCCAGAAAGACTCACAGCTGTAATCACTGCCCAAGGTGATTCCAACATGTATTGATTCAGGGGGTTGAATACTTATCTAATCAAGATATCAGTATTATTATTATTTTTTTTATCCCACTTTGACATTAAAAATTACAATTACATCCATTTGAATTCCACTTCGTAACAATAAAATGTGTAAAAAGTTGAGGGTAAAGGTTGAGTGGTGTGAATACTTTATGAAGGCACTGTATGCCTAACAGTCTCCACACTGTGGGTGATTTGAGGAAATAACAGCTCTATGGCCCCAAAACACCTGGACATGGGGCAATATGTAAACTAGTTGATTTGGTCCAGAGTCATGTGCTTCAGAATCAGATCAACAGCCATTAGAATGCTACAGAAAAACATGTTAACATCTTATCAAGGCCAACTCAGGACACTTCCAGTTCACTTCCTGAGCCTGGCCTGACCCCGCAAGAGCACACTGGTTTCTCTATTGCATTTACTTCTGTCTTTAGAAGATGTATTTCTAAAACAAAAAACATGTTTCCCCTATTCACACAATGAGGGCCTTTGTGAGGCTGTTGGAGTATCAGGCATTGGACAAATACATGGATGGAGGACTTGGACACGGTGGAAACACAAGAGTAGCACATTATAATCAGCAGGGTAGCTAGTCAGTCATTAGCAGGCAACGCTGATGGGAATGAACGCCACAAGAATTTTCATATGACCACAACAAGAAGGCAAGAACTATGCAACCCACCTAAATTAGGCACCAAACTATCATCTAGCATTAGATAGAGACAGAAGGAGAAAGATTCCCAAACCTTCCATAAAGCCATCACCTACAGAGAGATGAACCTGGAGAAGAGTCCCCTAAGCATGCTGGTCCTGGGGCTCTGTTCACAAACAGACCCCACAGAGCCCCAGGACAGCAACAGAATTAGACCCAACCAAATCATGAGAAAAACTAAAAGATAAATTACTTAACACATTGGAAAGAATAAAAAAAATATATATAAACTATTTTTAAAGGAGCAAACTAGAATGCCATTTGTCCCTAAACAGAGAGAACACAGTGGCAGAATACCTGACCACTGGGACTGACCCTAAACAGAGAGAACACAGTGGCAGAATACCTGACCACTGGGACTGTCCCTAAACAGAGAGAACACAGTGGCAGAATACCTGACCACTGGGACTGACCCAAACTTAAGGAAAGCTTTAACTATGTACAGACTCAGTGAGCATTGCCTTGAGAAAGCCGGCCTTCTCTTGCCTACGGCGGCCTATGTGCTCACTGCCCACAAAATTAGGTGGAAAATGAGCTGCAATTCATAACCTCCTGCCAAATGTATGACCATATTAGAGAGACATATTTTCCTCAGATTACACAGATCCACAAAGAATTTGAAAACAAACCTAATTTTGATAAACTCTACTGGGTGAAATACCAGTGTGCATCACAGCAGCAAGATTTGTGACCTGTTGCCACAAGAAAAGGGCAACCAGTGAAGAACAAACACCATTGTAAATACAACCCATATTTATGTTTATTTATTTTCCCTTTTGTACTTTAACCATTTGTACATTGTTACAGCACTGTAGATATACATAATATGACATTTCAAATGTCTATTATTTTTACTGTACATTTTTGTTTATTTCACTTTTGTTTATTGTTTATTTCACTTGCTTTGGCAATGTAAACATATGTTTCCCATGCCAATAAAGCCCTTAAATTGAATTGAAAGAGAGTGAGAGTAAGGAGAGTGAGAGAGTGAAAGGGAGAAAGTGTGTTTGGGAGCAAAAGAGAGATGACTGGGCCTGACTCGGTTTCTCAGAGCTCCCCTCTTCTAATGTGGGCAGGACCTTGACCTGTGTGTTTGTGGGGAGGGGGAGGGGGCATGCTGGTGATTAGGCACAGCAGGGTGGAATTTGTCACTGTTTAACAGGGCTGCGTGTACCTCACACTATTTTAGCTTCCCAGGCCACACAGGTCCTCTTCACACAGTCACAGTTTATCCCCAGGTCCTCGGCCCTGTCCTCAACTATACATACAGGCTCTCAATGCTGCCACCAGTCACTCCCTTTAAATCTATGATCTGTCTGTCTGCTCCCCTCTGTAGTGTCATTCTCCATGGACTTGACAGATTAAATCTATGATCTGTCTGTCTGCTCCCCTCTGTAGTGTCATTCTCCATGGACTTGACAGTTTAAATCTATGATCTGTCTGTCTGCTCCCCTCTGTAGTGTCATTCTCCATGGACTTGACAGTTCTTACTGCCCTTCTCAAATTACTCACCATGTTATTCCTTTAAATGGTCTGTCTGTCCAGTCAAACATACAACCTGGGAGAGATCATGTTACTGGGCTGACCTCTCACCTCTCCAATGACAGACAAATGGCAATGTGTTTGCAAAGAATGGATAGAGGGCAAGCAAGGAAACTGCATTCAGTTTTATGAGTGTGCATTCAGTTGCCATGAAAAAAGCTGTGTCTGTGACTGGCTGAGTGGCTGACGCAGAGAGCAGACGTATGCTTGCTTGGAGACAAACAGTAGCCTAATCTGTCTAAGCTGAGAGGCATCAAGGAAGGAGAGTATTTGTCTGAGAGGTTTCTATGGGCCCTGGTCAAAAGTAGTTCACTATATTGAGTAGAGGTTGACCGATTATGATTTTTCAACGCCGATACAGATTATTGGAGGACCAAAAAAAGACGATACCGATTAAATCCGACAATTTTTATTTATTTATTTGTAATAATGACAATTACAACAATACTGAATGAACACAAGTTTTAAACTATTTTAAATCAATAAAAATCCATTTAGACTCAAATAAATAATGAAACATGTTCAATTTGGTTTAAATAATGAAAAAACAAAGTGTTGGAGAAGGAAAAGTGCATGTATTTGCCATGTAAAAAAAAGCTAACGTTTCAGAACATGAGAACATATGAAATCTGGTGGTTCCTTTTAACATGAGACTTCAATATTCCAAGGTAAGAGGTTTTAGGTTGTAGTTATTATAGTATTTATAGGGCTATTTCTCTCTATACCATTTGTATTTCATATACCTTTGACTATTGGATGTTCTTATAGGTACTTTAGTATTGCCAGTGTAACAGTATAGCTTCTGTCCCTCTCCTCGCCCCTACCTGGGATTGAACCAGGAACACATCGACAACAGCCACCTTCGAAGCAGCGTTACCCATCGCTCCACAAAAGCCGCGGCCCTTGCAGAGCAAGGGGAATAACTACTCCAAGTCTCAGAGCGAGTGACGTTTGAAACACTATTAGCGCGCACCCCGCTAACTAGCAGGCCATTTCACATCGGTTACACCAGCCATGAGGCTGATAGGCTTGAAGTCATAAACAGCGCTGTGCTTGTGAAGATCTGCTGGCAAAACGCACAAAAGTGCTGTTTGAATG
The DNA here is from genome assembly GCF_021184085.1 of Oncorhynchus gorbuscha. NCBI lineage: Eukaryota > Metazoa > Chordata > Actinopteri > Salmoniformes > Salmonidae > Oncorhynchus > Oncorhynchus gorbuscha. Next base: position 79,111 of record NW_025745881.1, on the reverse strand, counting down.
AATTCTTAGGAGCCTGCTGCTGCCTACCATCGCTCAGTCAGACTGCTCTATCAAATCATAGACTTAATTATAACATAATAACACAGAAATACGAGCCTTAGGTCATTAATACGGTCAAATCCAGAAACTATCATTTCGAAAACAAAAGGTTTATTCTTTCAGTGAAATACGGAACCGTTCGGTATTTTATCTAACGGATGGCATCCCGAAGTCTAAATATTCTTGTTACATTGTACAACCTTCAATGTTATGTCATAATTACATAAAATTCTGGAAAATTAGTTCGCAATGAGCCAGGCTGCCCAAACTGTTGCATATACCCTGACTCTGCGTGCAATGAACGCAAGAGAAGTGACGCAATTTCACCTGGTTAATATTGCCTGCTAACCTGGATTTCTTTTAGCTAAATATGCAGGTTTAAAAAAATATAGGTAAAGATCTGTCGTTCTGGCCCTGAACAAGGTAGTTAACCCACTGTTCCCAGGCCGTCATTGAAAATAAGAATTTGTTCTTAACCGACTTGCCTAGTTAAATAAAGATTAAATAAAAGGTGTAAATATATATAAATAAAAATCGGCAAAATCGCCGTCCAAAATGACCAATTTCCGTTTGTTATGAAACCTTCAAATCTGCCCTAATTAAATCGGCCATTCCGATTAATCGGTCGACCTCTAATATGGAGAATACAAGGGTGCCATTTGGGAAGCAGACATCATTAAAAAAAGTGGAAATTCCCCTCCTCTAGGTCAAAACCGGTACCAACAAACCACAAAGCCTGCCGACCCAGGTGATGAAGTCATTTTACAGGAAAGAGCTTGTCTAAGATAACAGCCTCCATCTCCATCTCTAATCTCACCAAGACAATACACTTTCCGTTTTACTCACCACTCAGGATATAATCATATTCAACAGTAAGAAGTAGTGCTGGGAATTACAAGTTGCCTTAGAGATACAATATGTAAAGCAATTCTATATGAATTGACAATACTGAGATTTTATTGCGATTTGATGTTCCAAACATTTTGCTCACTATACGTGTCTGCTGCAGAAAGACTATAGGACAGCCGTGCTGCAGAGAGACTATAGGACAGCCGTGCTGCAGAGAGACTATAGGACAGCCGTGCTGCAGAGAGACTATAGGACAGCCGTGCTGCAGAGAGACTATAGGACAGCCGTGCTGCAGAGAGACTATAGGACAGCCGTGCTGCAGAGAGACTATAGGACAGCCGTGCTGCAGAGAGACTATAGGACAGCCGTGCCGCAGAGAGACTACAGGACAGCCGTGCCGCAGAGAGACTACAGGACAGCCGTGCCGCAGAGAGACTACAGGACAGCCGTGCCGCAGAGAGACTACAGGACAGCCGTGCCGCAGAGAGACTACAGGACAGCCGTGCCGCAGAGAGACTACAGGACAGCCGTGCCGCAGAGAGACTACAGGACAGCCGTGCCGCAGAGACAGCCGTGCCGCGTCTGCTACAGGACAGCCGTGCCGCAGAGAGACTACAGGACAGCCGTGCCGCAGAGAGACTACAGGACAGCCGTGCCGCAGAGAGACTACAGGACAGCCGTGCCGCAGAGAGACTACAGGACAGCCGTGCCGCAGAGAGACTACAGGACAGCCGTGCCGCAGAGAGACTACAGGACAGCCGTGCCGCAGAGAGACTACAGGACAGCCGTGCCGCAGAGAGACTACAGGACAGCCGTGCCGCAGAGAGACTACAGGACAGCCGTGCCGCGTCTGCTACAGGACAGCCGTGCCGCAGAGAGACTACAGGACAGCCGTGCCGCGTCTGCTACAGGACAGCCGTGCCGCGTCTGCTACAGGACAGCCGTGCCGCGTCTGCTACAGGACAGCCGTGCCGCGTCTGCTACAGGACAGCCGTGCCGCGTCTGCTACAGGACAGCCGTGCCGCGTCTGCTACAGGACAGCCGTGCCGCGTCTGCTACAGGACAGCCGTGCCGCGTCTGCTACAGGACAGCCGTGCCGCGTCTGCTACAGGACAGCCGTGCCGCGTCTGCTACAGGACAGCCGTGCCGCGTCTGCTATAGGACAGCAGTGCTGCATCTGATATAGGTTCAGTTAGGCCTTTTAGATCATGAAAATGAATAATATTACACGAACAGGGAAACCTGATCTTAGATCAGCACTAACACTCTAAGACACTGTTTGAATGCGGATCCAGAAGTCAAGTCACACCAATAGGATGTACTGCTGAGTGCTTCGTGACCAACATCACCACCATCCTGTGACTGAGTCTCCGTATCACTGTGAGCATCCTGTTTCATGCAACAGTCAGAAGACGCACCAATAGAGGTGCAGAGTGAGTGCCTGCCACCACCTACACAGTCCTGTGACTGTCTCGGCTAACATCCTGTTTCACATAATGACAGGCCAGCTGCACAAGTGTCACAATGAGTGAACAGTCAGTCACAGTCAGACACACACACAGCAATTAACGACCAGTGACTCAGAACAAAACCACTCAACTTTCAAAACACAGGATAAGACGTTTGATGGCCTTAAAGCACTAAAATCAAATTAAACATTTGGACAAAGCTCAAAAAGGTGATAAAAAGTAGCAAGCCTAAAAACACTCAAATAAGAGCAATTGTCCCCCAGTATTCTTACACTCTTAGGTCTCAGCTCACATCCGTTTAAGTAAACAGACCACGTCTCCGCTGAGCCTTTCAGAGAGAGAGGACTCGGTAAGACAAGGGAAATGCCACGTCCAATTGGAGGTGTTTTTAGAAAGGAAGGATGAGTGTGTGTGGGGGGGGGTATTCTAACCCCTTTGACAGGCACTCAAGCGAGGTAGTCAGCACTACTCACTGGGATCAAACGGCAGTTCAACATCTATTCCACGTTGGTTCAATGTAATTTCATTAAAATGATGTGGAAACATTGATTGAACCAGTGTGTGCCCAGTGGGTAGGCTGCAACTCTAAAGAGGCCAGCCTGAGACAGCGACCCTGCCTGTGCTTGGGCCTGTGCTTGGGCCTGTGCTTGGGCCTGTGCTTGGGCCTGTGCTTGGGCCTGTGCTTGGGCCTGTGCTTGGGCCGTAGGCCAGAGCGAATCAGAGAAACTATTTTACAACGGGAGAAGAGAGCTGACATTATTATAATTATTTCCATATCACCTTTAATATGATATGTTCCTTCCTATAGGCCTGTTTGCTTTGGCAACGTAAGCCCCTAAACTTCCCAAGGCCAATAAAGTGCGTTGAATTCAACTGAATTGTGAGCGAAGGTGGCAGAGAGAGAGAGAGAGAGAAAGAGGCAGACCATTCCTCAAACCAGACAATGTCCCCAGCATGACACGGGGCCCTAACAGATTCAACCATCCCCCCTCCATCCAGCACCCCTCCTCCCTCCAGCCCCCTCCACTCTCCAGCCCCCTCCACTCTCCAGCCCCCTCCACTCTCCAGCCCCCTCCACCCAGTGTGTTCATTAAGCCCCTCTTCATCTCTTTATCCCCTTTATTTGGAGAAAAGAGAGAGAGAGGAGCAGAGAGGAAGAGAAAGGCAGAGAGGAGAGCGGGAGTCGGGTTCATGGGAGGTAGATAAATAATCCAGAGGTGAAAATGAAATGTAAATCACGAGACGGCTGCAAACACCCCCATCCCACATGAGAACTATTTATAGATGGATACAGCATGATCAAGAGAGAGCGAGGGACTGAGGGAGAGAGCAAGAAAGAGAGAAAGGGACAGAGGGAGAGAGCAAGAAAGAGAGAAAGGGACTGAGGGAGAGAGCAAGAAAGAGAGAAAGGGACAGAGGGAGAGAGCAAGAAAGAGAGAAAGGGACAGAGAGAGCAAGAAAGAGAGAAAGGGACTGAGAAAGAGAGAAAGGGACAGAGGGAGAGAGCAAGAAAGAGAGAAAGGGACAGAGGGAGAGAAACATGAGGGACTGAGGGAGAGAGCAAGAAAGAGAGAAAGGGACAGAGGGAGAGAGCAAGAAAGAGAGAAAGGGACTGAGGGAGAGAGCAAGAAAGAGAGAAAGGGAAAGGACAGAGGGACAGAGAGAGAGCAAAGAAAGAGAGAGGGGACAGAGGGAGAGAGAAGAGAGAACTGGGACAGAGGGAGAGAGCAAGAAAGAGAGAAAGGGACAGAGGGAGAGAGCAAGAAAGAGAGAAAGGGACAGAGGGAGAGAGCAAGAAAGAGAGAAAGGGACAGAGGGAGAGAGCAAGAAAGAGAGAAAGGGACAGAGGGAGAGAGCAAGAAAGAGAGAAAGGGACAGAGGGAGAGAGCAAGAGAGAGACTGAGGGAGAGAGCAAGAAAGAGAGAAAGGGACAGAGGGAGAGAGAGGGAGAAAGAGAGAGAAGGGACAGAGGGAGAGAAGAAAGACAGAGAGAAAGAGGGAGAGAGCATGAGGGACTGAGGGAGAGAGCAAGAAAGAGAGAAAGGGACAGAGGGAGAGAGCAAGAAAGAGAGAAAGGGACAGAGGGAGAGATACATGAGGGAATGAGTGAGAGAGAGACCAAGAGAAAGTGAGAGGGGAGGGGGCACGGCACAGATAATGCAGTAATTGACACGGAGACATGGACGAGGAAAGAGAGCTTTCTATCTGTTTCCTTAATTCAACCTCAGAGAAGAGGGGGATGAGAGCAGAGAATGGGCACAGAGTAGAGAGGGAGAGAATGAGTGAGGGAGGGAGGAGACCGTGATTCATCCTCTTGGAGACCAGCCTTGTATGAAAACTGCACTTTAACGGCCTATTTACTGTGGACACACACACACACACACACACACACACACACACACACACACACACACACACACACACACACACACACACACACACACACACACACGCTGTGCTGCTGTACAATGGTTTGGTTTTAATACAGCCCTGAATGAGGCCAGTGAGAGATTGGGCACACGGGACAGAGTGGGTAACTACCTTTACAAAGACGTCCCTGGTTTATAGGCTAAATGGATCGCCGGTTTAGAGGTGGTTTTCATCAGCCCTAATTTGACACAAAATTGTGTCTTACTTCTTGAAAGAGTTTTCATTGGTGGTCCTTTTAACCATTTCCTTACCAGGAAAACAGCACTAGTCTGTTCACTGTAGACCCAAATAACTGTTTCAATATAACCTACTCCTTTACTTTCAACACAAACAAATTCAGGCCTGAGCATGTGGAGGAATGATTAGTCAGACAAACTCCTCGTATCCAGCCTTAACTTCAGGCCGTATCTGACAGCTAGCATCAATGACACACCTGTCCCTTTTAATCTGTTGTGACTGACCCCTCCTCCTCTGTGCTCAACCACCTGTAGAACCTATTTACCCACATCCTGAAACAGTCAGGTCCATGTAGATCCACCTGTATCTGGCCTGACTCACTGCTGAATCGGTCTCTTATCTGTTAGAACATGCTCTGGTCCCTCCAGCTCAAACGCCTGTATATCCCTGTTCCTCATTATTACATCTCTACTCACATCCTGAGAGAAAAAAAGACAGTCGGGTCTGTTTCTATTTAACTGAACTCACCTCAATCTACCTGCTCAGTGAACGACCCCCTGTAGGACCCAGCTAGTCAAGTCATTATGCCACCGACATCCTGAGAGACAGACATGTTTCTAGATCTACCTGATCCTGACTCACTGCGTCACTGATCCTGAGTCACTACTGCTGGGGGATGGAACTCGTTCTGTTGAAACTGACTTGAAATACCTGGCACAGGTTCTGTCAGTCACTACCTTGGCAACATATTAAAACATTCCGGACTCTTTGAAGCACTTAAATAAACATCAGAATTCTAAGAATATGTGTAGATATTACATGGACAGTGTATTTTATAGAAGTACAACTATATTAAGTATAAAAGGAGCCGGTTTGTGTCTCAGACTGATGTTGAGTTGTGTTTGTTTTTCACCAGACTAGAGGCAAGTATATAATCTTACAATTTTACACCAAGATGTTTTTGGGGAAGATTTTGTGGTAATCTATAGCCTAAATCTTTACATAAATCTAACAAATACTTTAATACCATTTCCCCAAAAAGAATAGACCTTTGCCCAGTCTCTCCAACATGCTAATGAGAGATGATGGAAGAGAAGGAGGAAGGTGTTGGGATCCTTGATGTTTTCCACAGAATAACACTCCAACTTAATAGCCTTGACTCCAAACAGATTCTCCGTTTCAGCATTTACTATGGTGAAACGGAGCATATTCATTTGGATTCCAGGGCACCAATTTAAAGCATCTTTCCAGTGAAAATCTCACTTTTAAAAGTTCACATACCCAAATAATGTTGTGGATTCTAGCCGAGCTGGCCAATCAGTGGTCTACTTTAATGACCGGTATACGCCCACACCATTCTGTTGTTGGGGAATGCCCACATCATTCAAACACAAAAAAGCTACTTCCTAACATAATTAAACATATTGTAATTATAGGTCATATTTACTAGAAGAAAGAGACAGAGGGTGAGAGACAGAGAGAGACTCTGCTCCATGTAGGGCAGGCTGCTAGCTGGTGTCTGAGATGACACACATGCACACCAAGGCTCTAGCGCACAGAGGCTGTAGAGTCTGTAGCACACCGAGGCTGTAGAGTCTGTAGCACACCGAGGCTGTAGAGTCTGTAGCACACAGAGGCTGTAGAGTCTGTAGCACACAGAGGCTGTAGAGTCTGTAGCACACAGAGGCTGTAGAGTCTGTAGCACACAGAGGCTGTAGAGTCTGTAGCACACAGAGGCTGTAGAGTCTGTAGCACACAGAGGCTGTAGAGTCTGTAGCACACAGAGGCTGTAGAGTCTGTAGCACACAGAGGCTGGAGTCTGTAGCACACAGAGGCTGGAGTCTGTAGCTGGAGTCTGTACACACAGAGGCTGGAGTCTGTCTGTCTGTAGCACACAGAGGCTGTAGAGTCTGTAGCACACAGAGGCTGTAGAGTCTGTAGCACACAGAGGCTGTAGAGTCTGTAGCACACAGAGGCTGTAGAGTCTGTAGCACACAGGCTGTAGAGTCTGTAGCACACAGAGGCTGTAGAGTCTGTAGCACACAGAGGCTGTAGAGGCTGTAGCACACAGAGGCTGTAGCACACAGAGGCTGTAGAGTCTGTAGCACACAGAGGCTGTAGAGTCTGTAGCACACAGAGGCTGTAGAGTCTGTAGCACACAGAGGCTGTAGAGGCTGTAGCACACAGAGGCTGTAGCACACAGAGGCTGTAGAGTCTGTAGCACACAGAGGCTGTAGCACACAGAGGCTGTAGCACACAGAGGCTGTAGAGTCTGTAGCACACAGAGGCTGTAGAGGCTGTAGCACACAGAGGCTGTAGAGGCTGTAGCACACAGAGGCTGTAGAGGCTGTAGCACACAGAGGCTGTAGAGGCTGTAGCACACAGAGGCTGTAGAGGCTGTAGCACACAGAGGCTGTAGCACACCAAGGCTGTAGTACATTATAGTTATCTGTGTTAAAGGCCAAACCACTGACAGGAAACTATACATTTCCCCTTCCCTTACACAAAATGTACACGCAGGGTGAGGGGGTGTGTGTTTGTGTGTGTTTAAGAGAGAACATGAGGGGGGAAAAACATAGCGAAAAGTACATACAGTCTATCGTTCTAAGACGAGGTGTAAATGTTGCTCCTCTGCTTAAATTAATACTGCAGGTCTATAAATAACCTGCTTTGACTGGTGTTGCAGAACTCACGCTACTCACTGACAAAACTGAAACCTTGCAGAGAGACAGTGTACACATCCACGGCAGGGTGAGAGAGAAAACACACCATGTCCCGCTTGAACGGCACACTCACACATAGTGTCAAACACACACACACACACACAGTATGCTCTTTCCAGAACAGTCTGACCAGGTGAATCCTGGTGAAAGATATGATCCCTTATTGACGTCACTTGTTAAATCCACTTCAATCAGTGTAGATGAAGGGGAGGAGACGGGTTAAAGAAGGAGTGTTAAGCCTTGTGATAACTGACACAAAATATGTAAATGCCTGTGAACAGCGTATGGTAGTAGGTGCCAGATGCACCGGTTTCTGTCAAGAACTGCAACGCTGCTGGGTTTTCCCACAGTCAACAGTTTCCCGTGTGTATCAAGAATGGTTAACCACCCAAAGGACATTCAGACAACTTAACAACTGTGGGACGCAGTCAACATGGCCAGCATCCCTGTGAAACGCTGTCGACACCTTGTAGAGTCCATGACCTGACGAGTTGAAGCTGTTCTGAGGGACAAAGGGGGCTGGTGCAACTCAATATTAGGAAGGTGTTCCTGATGTTTGGTATACTCCGTATGTGCACACATCACGGTCAAAACACATACACTATTGTTTGACCACTATTCAAACAGAGGAGAACACACACAGACATACAGCTAGCACCACCTGTACTCACAGTCACAAACACACCAACATACAGCTAGCACCACCTGTACTCACAGTCACAAACACACCGACATACAGGCTAGCACCACCTGCACTCACAGTCACAAACACACCGACATACAGCTAGCACCACCTGTACTCACAGTCACAAACACACCAACATACGGCTAGCACCACCTGTACTCACAGTCAAACACACTGACATACAGCTAGCACCCCCTGTACTCACAGTCACAAACACACCAACATACGGCTAGCACCACCTGTACTTAGCACCACCTGTACTCACAGTCACACCGACATAAGGCTAGCACCACCTGTACTCACAGTCACAAACACACCGAAATACAGCTAGCACCACCTGTACTCACAGTCACACCAACATAAGGCTAGCACCACCTGTACTCACAGTCACACCTGTACTCACAGTCACACACGACATAAGGCAGCACCACCTGTACATACAAACACACCGACATAAGGCTAGCACCACCTGTACTCACAGTCACAAACACACCGACATAAGGCTAGCACCACCTGTACTCACAGTCACACCACACATAAGGCTAGCACCACCTGTACACAGTCACACCGACATAAGGCTAGCACCACCTGTACTCACAGTCACAAACACACCGACATAAGGCTAGCACCACCTGTACTCACAGTCACACCAACATAAGGCTAGCACCACCTGTACACACAGTCACACCGGCTAGCACCACCTGTACTCACAGTCACACCAACATAAGGCTAGAACCACCTGTACTCACAGTCACACCGACATAAGGCTAGCACCACCTGTACTCACAGTCACACCAACATAAGGCAGCACCACCTGTACTCACAGTCACAAACACACACATATACGGTTAGCACCACCTGTACTCACAGTCACAAACACATGAAAACACTGCTCCAACATGCACCATTAGCCACTCAGAGAAAAACAGAGACAGACTGACAGCAGACATGACAGGCCTTAGAGTGAGTAGGTGAGTGTTAGGTTGTTGAAGTAACTGGCTTTACTACCACTAGGTTCAGCGCGGTCATTCATCCAGTGACCATCTGCTCATGAGGGGAAACCCCCTGAGGCCTGAGAGTCGAACCCTCTAAGCTGCTGGTGTGTGTCTGTGATAGAAGTTTCATCTATGTCCTAATGGTTCCAGACTAGATTGGGACAGCATCAGTCAGGCCCACCAGGATTCCTGCAGCTCCAGGAGCACATGGTACAGGGTGCTGCCTAGCCCCATCTGATCCCCTCCGGCTAGGCAGGGATAAGTACACAACACCCCTGAGGAGAAGGTCTGTCAGGGAAGTAAATGTGTCACTGGGGTCTGGGAACAGGCTGGGTAGAGGCTAGAGAAGAGTAGAGGCTGGGTCCTGGGTGCAGGCTGGGTAGAGGCTAGAGAAGGGTAGAGGCTGGGTCCTGGGTGCAGGCTGGGGAGAGGCTGGGTACAGGCTGGGTACAGGCTGGGTACAGGCTGGGTATGGGATGGGTACAGGCTGGGTATGGGATGGGTACAGGCTGGGTATGGGATGGGTACAGGCTGGGTACAGGCTGGGTATGGGATGGGTACAGGGTATGGGATGGGTACAGGCTGGGTATGGGATGGGTACAGGCTGGGTATGGGATGGGTACAGGCTGGGTATGGGATGGGTACAGGCTGGGTACAGGCTGGGTATAGGATGGGTACAGGCTAGTGACGGGTACAGGCTGGGTATGGGCTAGGATTGGGATAGGTACTGGCTGAGTAGAGGCTAGGGATGTGTACAGGCTGGGTATGGGCTGGGTATGGGCTAGGGTTGGGATTGGGATAGGTACTGGCTGAGTAGAGGCTAGGGATGTGTACAGGCTGGGTATGGGCTAGGGTTGGGATAGGTACTGGCTGAGTAGAGGCTAGGGATGTGTACAGGCTGGGTATGGGCTAGGGTTGGGATAGGTACTGGCTGAGTAGAGGCTAGGGATGTGTACAGGCTGGGTATGGGCTAGGATTGGGATAGGTACTGGCTGAGTAGAGGCTAGGGATGTGTACAGGCTGGGTATGGGCTAGGGTTGGGATAGGTACTGGCTGAGTAGAGGCTAGGGATGTGTACAGGCTGGGTATGGGCTAGGGTTGGGATAGGTACTAGCTGAGTAGAGGCTAGGGATGTGTACAGGCTGGGTATGGGCTAGGATTGGGATAGGTACTGGCTGAGTAGAGGCTCCCAGGCTGGGTATGGGATTTGGGATAGGTACTGGCTGAGTAGAGGCTAGGGATGTGTACAGGCTGGGTACAGGATTGGGATAGGTACTGGCTGAGTAGAGGCTAGGGTGTACAGGCTGGGTATGGGCTAGGGTTGGGATAGGTACTGGCTGAGTAGAGGCTAGGGATAAGTCTCTCTCTCCCATGTTCCAAACCACACAGTGCTGTAGCCAGACACTTCGGATTCATGCACACTAGGGACACTAGGGATTCATGCATCAATAACTCTCTCCCTCTCCCTGCAATAACTCTTCCCTTCCCTCTTCCTTTATCAGGGATGTCTGTCTCCATCAGCATCTTATACACAACAGCAGAACACTTCCTGTCTGATAGATTGAATCTCACAGCCCATACACAAACAAACAGGGCTCCAATGCATATTGCACACACAGCTGACAGACAAGAGAGCGAGACATAGTTTACTCTCAAATATTTATAGGGCCAAGAGGGGATAGAAGCTTTTCAGACCAGTCCCAGTCATCAGGGACATTCACTGCAGCTCACTCACATAATGTGCTATACTGTATGCAGGTTAGATTTCGTATGTCCGATCGGAGTTTCAGTCCAGCTCCCTGGCTAGAGTCAGACAGATTGAGATCAGAACCTGCTCTCCCTGGCAGACTGGACTGTGTTGCAGTGGGCTACCAGACACAGAGGAACAGAAAGACAGAGTGACTGTTACAGGTTGTTTTTTCCATTTATGTTTTGAAGATGGAATATTAGCACGTAGGGCACACTGACTGGTTTCTTCTCATTAGTCAGTATGTGTTACAGCTGTACTGGTTGCCATCTCGTTAGTGGGAAGGTGTTTCACCTGTGCTGGCCCAGGTGTCATTTAAGAGTGGCTGGCCCAGGTGTCATTTAAGAGTGGCTGGCCCAGGTGTCATTTAAGAGTGGCTGGCCCAGGTGTCATTTAAGAGTGGCTGGCCCAGGTGTCATTTAAGAGTGGCTGGCCCAGGTGTCATTTAAGAGTGGCTGGCCCAGGTGTCATTTAAGAGTGGCTGGCCCAGGTGTCATTTAAGAGTGGCTGGCCCAGGTGTCATTTAAGAGTGGCTGGCCCAGGTGTTATTTAAGAGTGGCTGGCCCAGGTGTCATTTAAGAGTGGCTGGCCCAGGTGTTATTTAAGAGTGGCTGGCCCAGGTGTTATTTAAGAGTGGCTGGCCCAGGTGTCATTTAAGAGTGGCTGGCCCAGGTGTCATTTAAGAGTGGCTGGCCCAGGTGTCATTTAAGAGTGGCTGGCCCAGGTGTTATTTAAGAGTGGCTGGCCAGGTGTTATTTAAGAGTGGCTGGCCCAGGTGTTATTTAAGAGTGGCTGGCCCAGGTGTCATTTAAGAGTGGCTGGCCCAGGTGTCATTTAAGAGTGGCTGGCCCAGGTGTTATTTAAGAGTGGCTGGCCCAGGTGTTATTTAAGAGTGGCTGGCCCAGGTGTTATTTAAGAGTGGCTGGCCCAGGTGTTATTTAAGAGTGGCTGGCCCAGTGCTCCTGAGAGACGTGGAACAGACAAACAATCCTTTATCTGATCTTCCCTGTTCTCATTTTGCTTCCTATCTTTAAGTTTGGTGTGGGATTTTATTTTGTTTGCCTGTTCTGAGGCAAATGTAGTGGGTCTCATGGTGGGGGTGTTAATTAAGTTCCAGTTGTTGTTGCTAGGCAACTTTCAGAGGACACCCCCATGAGCATCTTTCAGAACCCTTCCTAAAACCCCACCAGTTTTGTTTTGGTGGTTGTCAGTGACTCTTCGCTAGTTTGAGCGACATCATTTGGTTTTCTGGCTGGGGACGTAACAGACCGAGAACGAGAGACCGACAGAGACACGAGAGGGAGGCAAGTTGCGACTCACAATCTTACAACTTTAGCAGAACAACAAACATATTTGTCCTCCTGTCCAAGAAGACTGATAGACGTGTGGTAGCCTCACAAGCTGTTTTAGGCTTAATGACCCGTCTTTTAACCCCAGACAGGGTCCAATTGTGACTGCTCTCTCACTACTACTACCAGGGTCTTGGTCAAATATTGACTTAGGCCAGAAGACGCTACAACAGGGAGGAACAATAGAGCTGCTCAGGTAACAATTGTTTAACGGCCCCTTCCCTTGGGTGTGTCTGGTCAAACCCAAATCAACGTTTGTCACATCCTACCTCAACAGGACCACAGGGAAATAATTATGCTCCAGGGAGCCTAGTTTAGTAAGTCAGGCACAGAACTGCCTAGTGCAGGATTCCCCAACTGGTGGCCCACAGGTTGAATTTGTAAAACAGATGCAGCCAGAGCAGGAATGGTGTCTAGGACCCGGCCTGAGACTCTCCATATAAAATAGATGCAGCCAGAGCAGGAATAGTGTCTAGGACCCGGCCTGAGACTCTCCATATAAAATAGATGCAGCCAGAGCAGGAATGGTGTCTAGGACCCGGCCTGAGACTCTCCATATAAAATAGATGCAGCCAGAGCAGGAATGGTGTCTAGGACCCGGCCTGAGACTCTCCATATAAAATAGATGCAGCCAGAGCAGGAATGGTGTCTAGGACCCGGCCTGAGACTCTCCATATAAAATAGATGCAGGAATGGTGTCTAGGACCCGGCCTGAGACTCTCCATATAAAATAGATGCAGCCAGAGCAGGAATGGTGTCTAGGACCCGGCCTGAGACTCTCCATATAAAATAGATGCAGCCAGAGCAGGAATGGTGTCTAGGACCCGGTCTGGCCTGAGACTCTCCATATAAAATAGATGAGTCGGCCGGTTGCAGCCCTGCTCTGCCACAGACCCACGTGCACACAAACAGTCTGAATATTTCGCAGACTCCAGATTTATCCCTGCCTGCCTGCAAACCATGTGACTGGCTGATGCAGGGCCAGACAGGGAATGAGATGGCATTACACAGACTGCAGGTTGGTGCATACGGTAAAACAAGCTGTATAACAGAGCTGGAGGGAGGGGAGGGTGGGTGAGAGGGGAGGGTGGGTGAGAGGGGAGGGTGGGTGAGAGGGGAGGGTGGGTGGGTGAGAGGGGAGGGTGGGTGGGTGAGAGGGAGGAGAGGGAGTGACACATGCATATCAAGTCATGGCAAGACATTCATTTGTATACCTTTGGTTCCATGTTTCTAAACACAACCGGCAATATAAAGTCATGAGTAGTGTTAGAATACCCATACTATCATACTGTATACTACCTACTTAATGGGTACACACACACTGTACATTCCTTTTAGTATACTGTATGAACGCTAGCGTTTCAGTCTACCGGAAGTTGATGCTGTTGCTATGCAACCTCTTGCTAGCTTGTTAGCATAACAAATGACTAGCTAGACATTTTACAATTTCGGGTGTATTCGTAAATTCAACCTGGAGTGCCAGAGTGTACTCTGGGCGTTCGTAAATCCAGAGCGTTATCAGATTGTCCGTTTCGCTCTCGGAGCAATAAGCATATAATATACTCAATTCACTTCACAAATAGCACAGTTAGTGTGGTTAGTATGAGTATTGGAACACAGTTATGGTTTCCCAGAAGCCCCAGCTGCCTGACTGTAGGCTTTTATTATTAAGTGTCGGCTCTTTGACAACATGACACACATGGCTTGTGAGGGAGGAGTCATCTTAACAGATCTACTGTACACTGGTGATGGAGCTCATTTCCTGACTAAGAGAATGGGAACCAATCAGGTTCTCTGTAAGGGAGAACCAAATCATATTGGTCCTTTTTGACACTAGAGAGTAGTGATCCCTTATTAGAGCAGGTATGGAACAAACCCTGCAGTGCATAGCAAATATCTCTATAGGATTGGTCATCCCTGCTGTAGTAAAGGGACTGAAAGCAGCAGTAGGACACAGTCATGAAGGACACTTAAAGATAATTACCTGAAAAGAGAGAAGAGCACATAGCATTGGATTGGTGATATCATTGGCTGGAGGGTGTTACGTTCCACCATTGATAAATCCATGAGGGAGGGTGTCTGCGAGTACAAACCTCTAAAGGCAGCAGTACAGGACCACTGCGTCATGGCCTGGCCTTGCACTGTAGAGTTCAGTTCACCACATAGCAGAGACATTAACATTCTTCCACTAGTTATCTGGAGCTGAGAGGAGACATGAGAGCACCGGTCAGCTGAAGCAGGCAGGCCTTCTCTCCCCCCCTCGCTCTTACAAGCAGGCAGGCAGGCCAACACTCATCCCCTCCCCCACCTTTACTCTCTTCTCCCTCCCCACCTCTATTCGCTCTCTCCCTCCCCACCTCTATTCGCTCTCTCCCTCCCCACCTCTATTCTCTCTCTCCCTCCCCACCTCTATTCTCTCTCTCCCTCCCCACCTCCCCACCTCTATTCTCTCTCCCTCCCCACCTCTATTCTCTCCCCTCCCTCCCCACCTCTATTCTCTCTCTCCCCACCTCCCCACCTCTATTCTCTCTCTCCCTCCCCACCTCTATTCTCTCTCTCCCTCCCCACCTCTATTCTCTCTCTCCCTCCCCACCTCTATTCTCTCTCTCCCTCCCCACCTCTATTCTCTCTCTCCCTCCCCACCTCTATTCTCTCTCTCCCCACCTCCCCACCTCTATTCTCTCTCTCCCTCCCCACCTCTATTCCCTCCCCACCTCTATTCTCTCCTCCCCCCCACCTCTATTCTCTCTCTCCCTCCCCACCTCTATTCTCTCTCTCCCTCCCCACCTCTACCTCTCCCTCCCCATTCTCTCTCTCCCTCCCCACCTCTATTCTCTCTCTCCCTCCCCACCTCTATTCTCTCTCTCCCTCCCCACCTCTATTCTCTCTCTCCCTCCCCACCTCTATTCTCTCTCTCCCTCCCCACCTCTATTCTCTCTCTCCCTCCCCACCTCTATTCTCTCTCTCCCTCCCCACCTCTATTCTCTCTCTCCCTCCCCACCTCTATTCTCTCTCTCCCTCCCCACCTCTATTCTCTCTCTCTCTCTCCCTCCCTTTTCTTCTCTCCCTCCCTCCCTCTCTCCCTCCCCACCTATTCTCTCCCTCCCTCCCTTTATTCTCTCCCTCCCTCCCTTTATTCTCTCCCTCCCTCCCTTTATTCTCTCCCTCCCTCCCTTTATTCTCTCCCTCCCTCCTGTCTGTCTCAAACTACCAAGGTGAGGGGTGACATGTGCGCACTGAGCCAACCCAACACGTCACAGGGAAAGCAGTGAAAGGACATACCAGTGCAGAGAGAGTGTGGGAGAGATGATCATGGAAAATGCAGACAGTTACACACCAACTGGTGATCAAATAACCACAGAAACATGAGCTCAATTATGAGTTCCACATATGAGGGATTTTAACATCTAACACACACACACACACACACACACAGCCCTGTAGATGACATGGGAATATGTTGACATTGACAGGTCACCTGAACCGCGGTGACAGCAGGCACAGTGACATAGGCTAGAGGACACAGCGTGCTTCCACTGTCACCGGGCTGTGTCTCTGTTACTGCCTCAGTCAGGATGATTTTGTTGTCTTACATTACATCCTTATTCTATAATGGGGTAAATACAACTTCCTCATCAATCTACATTAAAATACCTCATAATGACAAAACAACAACAGGTTTTTAGAAATGTATGTAAATGTATAAAAACCATTTGCTATGAGACTTGAAATTGAGCTCAGGTGCATCCTGTTTCCATTGATCATCCATGTGTTGTTTCTACAACTTGATTTGAGTCCACCAGGCCATACTGAGCAATCGGGGGAGAAGGGCCTTGGTCACTCTGACAGAGCTCCAGAGTTGCTCTGTGGAGATGGGAGAGCCTTCCAGGCCCAGGCGAATCAATTCTAAATGGCACTAGCAGTTCGCAAAGTAGCCTAAGCGGAAAGTAGACGGGACACATCTTTCCCTACTTCATTTTGCATGTGATAACTGTCGTCGTTTGGCATGGAATGCAGCGCTTGTCCCATCAGAGGCATTTTTTATGCCCACCATTTTTAAAGGCATCTATTTCTAACAGGCGCTTGTGTCCGAATGCAATTGAGTGAGTGAGACATGGAGGGGAAACGAAGTTTAGGGACTAGAATTGTGTGATGCTTGCCTTGGTTTCATTTTTTTTGTGCCCCGCAGATGTACAAATGGAACACTAGAGTCAAAGGAAATTGACGTGGTCGTCAAGACAACAAGCCACTAAGCACATTCCACCAAGAAGTTTAACAGTATTTGAAATAATGGTGATCTCTGGTTCAAGAAAGAGTTTTGACTTCCGTTCGAGTATTCGATTACACAAACCTGTACCCATCCCTACTCAGTCACTGTACCCATCCCTACTCAGCCACTGTACCCATCCCTACTCAGTCACTGTACCCATCCCTACTCAGTCACTGTACCCATCCCTACTCAGTCACTGTACCCATCCCTACTCAGTCACTGTACCCATCCCTACTCAGTCACTGCCTCTAAACCAATCCCTGTCCCTCAGTCTCTGTCCCCATCCTTACTCAGTCACTGCCTCTAACCCTATCCCTCTGTCCCTGTCAGTCACCCTCTGTCCCCACCTCTAACCCTGTCCGTCAGTCTCTGTCCGTCTCCACC
Organism: Oncorhynchus gorbuscha; assembly: GCF_021184085.1. Taxonomy (NCBI): domain Eukaryota; kingdom Metazoa; phylum Chordata; class Actinopteri; order Salmoniformes; family Salmonidae; genus Oncorhynchus; species Oncorhynchus gorbuscha. The sequence goes on along the minus strand of NW_025745881.1, from coordinate 61,994 downwards.
TCTATCCCTGTCCCTCAGTCTCTGTCCCTGTCAGTCACTCTCTGCCCCCACCTCTATCCCTGTCCCTCAGTCTCTGTCCGTCTCCACCTCTATCCCTGTCCCTCAGTCTCTGTCCCTGTCAGTCCCCAACTCTAACCCTGTCCCTCAGTCTCTGTCCCTGTCAGTCACTCTCTGTCCCCACCTCTAACCCTGTCCCTCAGTCTCTGTCCCTGTCAGTCCCTCTCTGTCCCCAACCCTACACTCTAAACTCAGTCTCTGTCCCAGTTTCTAGTCTGTCATGTCATTAGGCTCTCCATGGCATCTGCTCCAATTCTGACCATGCAGCCTCTGTCTCCGTCCTCATGTCCCCGTCCCAGTCTTTGCCTCAGACTGGCTATGTCTCCATCTCAAGTCCTTAGGCCCTCCCCCTGCCTAGCGTCTGATCCAGTTCTGACCATGCAGCAGACCAGCCCCGGCAGATGAGGTGCTGCTATTTATAGATCCTTAAAAAAAAAGGAGAGCAGGGGGAAAAAAGTATATATCCCCTGCTCCTTCCTTCACTGGGTTAGAATATTCCTCAGGGAATGTGTGTTTTGGTCTGTCTCGATAAAAAGTGATAAATCATCCCCCCGTCATCATAATCTCCCCCCTCTCCTTCTCTGTACAATACAGCCTGCCTCGTCATCCACACACAGAGAGACAGAGGACACCGAGGTGAGGTGAGATCCGATAGCCACACAAACACACCAATCTGTTACTGGCCAGCAGCTGTATACCCTTGAGAAGAAGACAGGCACTACTCTTCTGGCAAAGCCCTGAGATTTTAAAATGGCCGTTTATATTGCTTTATTATCACACTCAATTTCTGGGGCTGCAAAACTTTGTTTTCAGAGAGCAGGGTGCCCTACTTTCCCCTTGCGGTAGGGGGTGAACACAGACCTTCATGTGATGTAATAGTCTGTGACAACATGGCGGCCTCAGAGTTGAAGGAGAGTTGAACACCTTCCCTCAATCCTGACAGCCTTTTTCCTCATGGCCTACGCTCCAAGAAAAGTAAAAGACAAAGTAAGAAGTCCAGCCCAATAGTGTTTGCGGAAAGGCGCACTAAACGTGACATTTGACCCAAAAGCTACTGTAAAATTGACATTCCTTCAAGTTCAGTGGTTTTTCCAAGTGGAGCAGTTGAATAATGGATAGCCTGACTTGGGTTAGGACAAATCATACAATATAGTAGTACAGTTATAACAGCAGCAGTCACATTCATCACATTCCTGCATTGTCTGGCTTGGGAACCACTCCATTCATATTGCTGTGATCAAAGCTCATGGCTAGTCCTCTTCTATAGGCCAAGACCTCTACATCCTATCCCAGCTTGCTCCACTTTCAACAGACACCATGTGATATGGTTTAGCCCTGCAGCATGCAGGTGGACAACTGTGGAGCCTTTTACCTCCAATCTCTGATAGAGAAGGAGACACACAGAGAGTCTATTTATTTCCCTTATTGTACTTTATTTGCACATTGTTGTAACAATGTCATACTATGACATATGAAATGTCTATTATTTTGACATTCTTGTGAGCATAATGTTTACTGTACATTTTTTATTTCACTTTTGTTTATTATCTATTTCACTTGTTTTGGCAATGTAAACATGTGTTTCCCATGCCAATAAAGCCCTTTGAATTGAGAGGGGTGAATAAGGGCAGAGAGAGAGAAGGGAAGGGGCAGAGAGAGAGAGAGACACAGAGAGGGAGACACAGAGAGAGAGGGGAGTAGGAGAAGATGGGAGGGGCAGAGAGACGCACAGAGAGAGAGAGAGAGAGAGAGAGAGAGAGAGAGAGAGAGAGAGAGAGAGAGAGAGAAGAGAGAGTACGAGAAGATGGGAGGGGCCAGAGAAAGAGAAGATGGGAGGGGCCAGAGAAAGAGAAGATGGGAGGGGCCAGAGAAAGAGAAGATGGGAGGGGCCAGAGAAAGAGAAGATGGGAGGGGCCAGAGAAAGAGAAGATGGGAGGGGCCAGAGAAAGAGAAGATGGGAGGGGCCAGAGAAAGAGAAAGGAAAAGAAAAAGAAGAAGAGTGACCCTGTTCCTCCACTGTGTCTTAAGGCCTCTCTGAGAGCCTGGGGACATTGTAGAAGCGAAGACAACCAAATTAAAATGAAACGGTCAATTAAGCACAAAGCTTCAAGGAGTCAACAGTTCTTCTCTTCTCAGTCTGCAACGTAGGCCTCTCTCTCCCCTTCTGATCACAGACACCATGAGCTCTTCCTCCTTTACGGTAAATGAGAAAATGTGTCTGTTTTTAGACCACAGATTTAGACTTGAGGCCTTCAAAAAAAACTAAAATTACAAATATGAAATCTCCAATTTTAGAAACTGGTATAATATGTTGGTTAGCAGATGTAGCCCAATTCTCCATACAGCCACAGCTCACATCAGCCCGACACAGCAGAGCTCGGCTAGAGAGAACAGAGCTCGGCTACAGCTCACACATCAGCCCGACACATCAGAGCTCGGCTAGAGAGAACAGAGCTCGGCTAGAGAGAACAGAGCTCGTCTAGAGAGAACAGAGCTCGTCTAGAGAGAACAGAGCTCGGCTAGAGAGAACGGAGCTCGGCTAGAGAGAACAGAGCTCGGCTAGAGAGAACAGAGCTCGGCTAGAGAGAACAGAGCTCGGCTAGAGAGAACAGAGCTCGGCTACAGCTCACACATCAGCCCGACACAGCAGAGCTCGGCTAGAGAGAACAGAGCTCGGCTAGAGAGAACAGAGCTCGGCTACAGCTCACACATCAGCCCGACACAGCAGAGCTCAGCTAGAGAGAACAGAGCTCGGCTACAGCTCACACATCAGCCCGACACATCAGAGCTCGGCTAGAGAGAACAGAGCTCGGCTAGAGAGAACGGAGCTCGGCTAGAGAGAACGGAGCTCGGCTAGAGAGAACGGAGCTCGGCTAGAGAGAACAGAGCTCGGCTAGAGAGAACAGAGCTCGGCTAGAGAGAACAGAGCTCGGCTAGAGAGAACAGAGCTCGGCTAGAGCTAGAGAGAACAGAGCTCGAGCTCGGCTAGAGAACAGAGCTCGGCTAGAGAGAACAGAGCTCGGCTAGAGAGAACATCAGCTCGGCTAGAGAGAGCAGAGCTCGGCTAGAGAGAACAGAGCTCGGCTAGAGAGAACAGAGCTCGGCTAGAGAGAACAGAGCTCGGCTACAGCTCACACATCAGCAGAGCCGACACAGCAGAGCTCGGCAGAGCTCGGCTAGAGAGAACAGAGCTCACACATCAGCCCGACACAGCAGAGCTCGGCTAGAGAGAACAGAGCTCGGCTAGAGAGAACAGAGCTCGGCTAGAGAGAACGGAGCTCGGCTAGAGAGAACGGAGCTCGGCTAGAGAGAACGGAGCTCGGCTAGAGAGAACAGAGCTCGGCTAGAGAGAACAGAGCTCGGCTAGAGAGAACAGAGCTCGGCTACAGCTCACACATCAGCCCGACACAGCAGAGCTCGGCTAGAGAGAACAGAGCTCGGCTAGAGAGAACGGAGCTCGGCTAGAGAGAACGGAGCTCGGCTAGAGAGAACGGAGCTCGGCTAGAGAGAACGGAGCTCGGCTAGAGAGAACGGAGCTCGGCGGAGCTCGGCTAGAGAGAACGGAGCTCGGCTAGAGAGAACGGAGCTCGGCTAGAGAGAACGGAGCTCGGCTAGAGAGAACGGAGCTCGGCTAGAGAGAACGGAGCTCGGCTAGAGAGAACGGAGCTCGGCTAGAGAGAACGGAGCTCGGCTAGAGAGAACGGAGCTCGGCTAGAGAGAACGGAGCTCGGCTAGAGAGAACAGAGCTCGGCTAGAGAGAACAGAGCTCGGCTAGAGAGAACAGAGCTCGGCTAGAGAGAACAGAGCTCGGCTAGAGAGAACAGAGCTCGGCTAGAGAGAACAGAGCTCGGCTAGAGAGAACAGAGCTCGGCTACAGCTCACACATCAGCCCGACACAGCAGAGCTCGGCTAGAGAGAACAGAGCTCGGCTAGAGAGAACAGAGCTCGGCTAGAGAGAACAGAGCTCGGCTACAGCTCACACAACTTCTTCCGGTTCCGGTTGGAGCGAGTGGTCGCATCTGCACGTCGCTCCAACGGGTAGTATAACTTTTTCATTATATTTCATTATATCACAACGGTTTGATTTGTCTTATCTTAGCAATTTCTTCTCAGCTAGCTACATAGCCGTCTTTGTATCAAAGATAATTGCGTAATTATCGTATTTCGCCGTCCTAACGTAGTCTTCACTAGCCAGCTAGCTAACGTCCACTGATTAGCTGCACTGGAGAAACTATTACACTCAACTGAACGACTTGATTAGTTTAGTGTTAGCTAGCTACATAGCTGTCTTTGCTGTCTTCGTATCATCGTATCCAAGATAATTGTGTTGTTTAGGTTTAGAGTGTGTAGTCTTAGAGTGATTATCTTAATTTACCGAGGTTAGCTAGCCAGCTATTTGTCGTCCTTAACGTAGGTGACTCTGCTAGCTAGCCAACAGCTAGCCAACGCTAGCCAACGTCTTCTGTATAGAACTCAACTACCCGGTCGCACTCACAGGTAGTATCACATTTTCACTTCATTTCATTACAGTACAACGGTTTGATTTGTTTGATCGTAGCTAGCTACTTAGCTAGCTACATAGCCGTCTTTGTATCAAAGATAATTGTGTAGTCTAGAGCGATTTTCTAGGTTCGCTAGCCATCTATTGTCGTTCTTTTAACGCAACGTAACGTAAACAACACTGCTAGCTAGCCTGCTAGCCCCGAATAGCAACACTGCAGAAACTATTACACTCAACGGAACGACTTGATTAGTGTAGTGTCAACAACGCACCCACTGCCAGCTGGCCTACTTCAGCAGTACTGTATCATTTTAATCATTTTAGTCAATAAGATTCTTGCTACGTAGCTTAACTTTCTGAACATTCGAGACGTGTAGTCCACTTGTCATTCCAATCTCCTTTGCATTAGCGTAGCCTCTTCTGTAGCCTGTCAACTATGTGTCTGTTTATCCCTGTTCTCTCCTCTCTGCACAGACCATACAAACGCTCCTCACCGCGTGGCCGCGGCCACCCTACTCTGGTGGTCCCAGCGCGCACGACCCACGTGGAGTTCCAGGTCTCCGGTAGCCTCTGGAACTGCCAATCTGCGGTCAACAAGGCAGAGTTCATCTCAGCCTATGCCTCCCTCCAGTCCCTCGACTTCTTGGCACTGACGGAAACATGGATCACCACAGACAACACTGCTACTCCTACTGCTCTCTCTTCGTCCGCCCACGTGTTCTCGCACACCCCGAGAGCGTCTGGTCAGCGGGGTGGTGGCACCGGGATCCTCATCTCTCCCAAGTGGTCATTCTCTCTTTCTCCCCTTACCCATCTGTCTATCGCCTCCTTTGAATTCCATGCTGTCACAGTTACTAGCCCTTTCAAGCTTAACATCCTTATCATTTATCGCCCTCCAGGTTCCCTCGGAGAGTTCATCAATGAGCTTGATGCCTTGATAAGCTCCTTTCCTGAGGACGGCTCACCTCTCACAGTTCTGGGCGACTTTAACCTCCCCACGTCTACCTTTGACTCTTTCCTCTCTGCCTCCTTTCCACTCCTCTCCTCTTTTGACCTCACCCTCTCACCTTCCCCCCCTACTCACAAGGCAGGCAATACGCTCGACCTCATCTTTACTAGATGCTGTTCTTCCACTAACCTCATTGCAACTCCCCTCCAAGTCTCCGACCACTGCCTTGTATCCTTTTCCCTCTCGCTCTCATCCAACACCTCCCACACTGCCCCTACTCGGATGGTATCGCGCCGTCCCAACCTTCGCTCTCTCTCCCCCGCTACTCTCTCCTCTTCCATCCTATCATCTCTTCCCTCCGCTCAAACCTTCTCCCACCTATCTCCTGATTCTGCCTCCTCAACCCTCCTCTCCTCCCTCTCTGCATCCCTTGACTCTCTATGTCCCCTATCCTCCAGGCCGGCTCGGTCCTCCCCTCCCGCTCCGTGGCTCGATGACTCATTGCGAGCTCACAGAACAGGGCTCCGGGCAGCCGAGCGGAAATGGAGGAAAACTCGCCTCCCTGCGGACCTGGCATCCTTTCACTCCCTCCTCTCTACATTTTCCTCCTCTGTCTCTGCTGCTAAAGCCACTTTCTACCACGCTAAATTCCAAGCATCTGCCTCTAACCCTAGGAAGCTCTTTGCCACCTTCTCCTCCCTCCTGAATCCTCCGCCCCCTCCCCCTCCTCCCTCTCTGCAGATGACTTCGTCAACCATTTTGAAAAGAAGGTCGACGACATCCGATCCTCGTTTGCTAAGTCAAACGACACCGCTGGTTCTGCTCACACTGCCCTACCCTGTGCTCTGACCTCTTTCTCCCCTCTCTCTCCAGATGAAATCTCGCGTCTTGTGACGGCCGGCCGCCCAACAACCTGCCCGCTTGACCCTATCCCCTCCTCTCTTCTCCAGACCATTTCCGGAGACCTTCTCCCTTACCTCACCTCGCTCATCAACTCATCCCTGACCGTTGGCTACGTCCCTTCCGTCTTCAAGAGAGCGAGAGTTGCACCCCTTCTGAAAAAACCTACACTCGATCCCTCCGATGTCAACAATTACAGACCAGTATCCCTTCTTTCTTTTCTCTCCAAAACTCTTGAACGTGCCGTCCTTGGCCAGCTCTCCCGCTATCTCTCTCTGAATGACCTTCTTGATCCAAATCAGTCAGGTTTCAAGACTAGTCATTCAACTGAGACTGCTCTCCTCTGTATCACGGAGGCGCTCCGCACTGCTAAAGCTAACTCTCTCTCCTCTGCTCTCATCCTTCTAGATCTATCGGCTGCCTTCGATACTGTGAACCATCAGATCCTCCTCTCCACCCTCTCCGAGTTGGGCATCTCCGGCGCGGCCCACGCTTGGATTGCGTCCTACCTGACAGGTCGCTCCTACCAGGTGGCGTGGCGAGAATCTGTCTCCTCACCACGCGCTCTCACCACTGGTGTCCCCCAGGGCTCTGTTCTTGGCCCTCTCCTATTCTCGCTATACACCAAGTCACTTGGCTCTGTCATAACCTCACATGGTCTCTCTTATCATTGCTATGCAGACGACACACAATTAATCTTCTCCTTTCCCCTTTTCCCTTCTGATGACCAGGTGGCGAATCGCATCTCTGCATGTCTGGCAGACATATCAGTGTGGATGACGGATCACCACCTCAAGCTGAACCTCGGCAAGACGGAGCTGCTCTTCCTCCCGGGGAAGGACTGCCCGTTCCATGATCTCGCCATCACGGTTGACAACTCCATTGTGTCCTCCTCCCAGAGCGCCAAGAACCTTGGCGTGATCCTGGACAACACCCTGTCGTTCTCAACTAACATCAAGGCGGTGGCCCGTTCCTGTAGGTTCATGCTCTACAACATCCGCAGAGTACGACCCTGCCTCACACAGGAAGCGGCGCAGGTCCTAATCCAGGCACTTGTCATCTCCCGTCTGGATTACTGCAACTCGCTGTTGGCTGGGCTCCCTGCCTGTGCCATTAAACCCCTTCAACTCATCCAGAACGCCGCAGCCCGTCTGGTGTTCAACCTTCCCAAGTTCTCTCACGTCACCCCGCTCCTCCGTTCTCTCCACTGGCTTCCAGTTGAAGCTCGCATCCGCTACAAGACCATGGTGCTTGCCTACGGAGCTGTGAGGGGAACGGCACCTCAGTACCTCCAGGCTCTGATCAGGCCCTACACCCAAACAAGGGCACTGCGTTCATCCACCTCTGGCCTGCTCGCCTCCCTACCACTGAGGAAGTACAGCTCCCGCTCAGCCCAGTCAAAACTGTTCGCTGCCCTGGCCCCCCAATGGTGGAACAAACTCCCTCACGACGCCAGGACAGCGGAGTCAATCACCACCTTCCAGAGACACCTGAAACCCCACCTCTTTAAGGAATACCTAGGATAGGTTAAGTAATCCCTCTCACCCCACCCCCCCTAAGTTTTAGATGCACTATTGTTAAGTGACTGTCCCACTGGATGTCATAAGGTGAATGCACCAATTTGTAAGTCGCTCTGGATAAGAGCGTCTGCTAAATGACTTAAATGTAAATGTAAATGTAACATCAGCCCGACACAGCAGAGCTCGGCTAGAGAGAACAGAGCTCGGCTAGAGAGAACAGAGCTCGGCTAGAGAGAACAGAGCTCGGCTACAGCTCACACATCAGCCCGACACAGCAGAGCTCGGCTAGAGAGAACGGCTGAAGGAAGGATTTGGATAATACATGTTTAATTTAACTAGGCAAGTCAGTTAATTAACTAATTCTTATTTACAATGACGGCCTACCCCGGCCAAACCCGGACGACGCTGGGCCAATTGTGCGCCCCCCTATGGGACTCCCAATCATGGCCGGATGTGATACAGCCTAGATTCGAACCAGGGACTGTAGTGATGCCTCTTGCACTGAGATGCAGTGCCCTAAACCACTGCACCACTCAGGAGCCATAATGGAGGACTTGACTAAATTCTATGCATCAAGACAGCTGGATACTATGCTCATGATTGGGTCTTTCTGCTTGGTTTGGGTTAGTCTGAAAGGGAACAATGGAGTGGGGACGGTGTAGAAAGGAGAGGAGAGTCACACACACCCCTCCCTAAACACTGACGTCCTGCCACAAGAATCCAGGGAATGTGAGAGCAAACAGAAAAGCAACCAACCAGGAAGCAGTGGACAACATAGAACCCATCATCAACCAATCAGGAAGCAGTGGACAACATAGAACCCATCATCAACCAATCAGGAAGCAGTGGACAACATAGAACCCATCATCAACCAATCAGGAAGCAGTGGATAACATAGAACCCATCATCAACCACAACAGACTGTCTCTCTCACACAAACACAATTACAGAGCAGCAGGCAGCACAGTCACTGCAGTGCAGCTCAGCTTACGCTGATGCAGTGAAGTGAACAAGCAGTCTAGTTTATCCCACTTTTAGCCACAGAGGCTCACATAAGGCCTGTTGATCAATAGGTTTGTTCCCTCTCTGGATCCATTGTGGCATGGTAGTGCTATTGAAAGTCAAAACCACAGCACCAGTTCTTTAAGGTCATGATATGGAAGTCACAAGTAGGCCAACTTATGTCATCATAACGCATTGTAAGTGAATAGACCCATGTTCCTACTGTAGATTGCATTGCAGCAAGCCTGTTTTCTGCACTAGTTCATATAGGTCAGGGATGGGCAACTTGCCCCCCCCCCCCCATTTGTAGGCCCACATATATATTTTTTTAAACAACTCCCTTGTGCACTCAACTTGCCGTTCTGAAAGTTAGAACAGTAGAACACACAAGGTGCCATTTTTAAATGTGGTTGGCATCGTCAGTTTCAGTTGTTATGTCAGTCACTCAATTAACCCGTCAGCTAACACTGATTGGTAAGTTAGCCAGGAGAGTGGTGGGTGGAGGTTGGTGGGTGGAGGATTTTTGGACGGGTGCACAAGGGAGTTGGGAAATAGGGAGGGTGGGATTGTGGGTGGTTGAATAGGAGAGCCGGAGGGAGAGGGGAGGTGCAGGAGACCCGGAGGGAAAGGGGAGGTGCAGGAGAGCCGGAGGGAAAGGGGACGTGCAGGAGAGCCGGAGGGAAAGGGGAGGTGCAGGAGACCCGGAGGGAGAGGGGAGGTGCAGGAGAGCCGGAGGGAAAGGGGAGGTGCAGGAGACCCGGAGGGAGAGGGGAGGTGCAGGAGAGCCGGAGGGAAAGGGGAGGTGCAGGAGAGCCGGAGGGAGAGGGGAGGTGCAGGAGAGCCGGAGGGAAAGGGGACGTGCAGGAGACCCGGAGGGAAAGGGGAGGTGCAGGAGACCCGGAGGGAAAGGGGAGGTGCAGGAGAGCCGGAGGGAAAGGGGACGTGCAGGAGAGCCGGAGGGAAAGGGGAGGTGCAGGAGACCCGGAGGGAAAGGGGAGGTGCAGGAGAGCCGGAGGGAAAGGGGAGGTGCAGGAGAGCCGGAGGGAGAGGGGAGGTGCAGGAGAGCCGGAGGGAAAGGGGAGGTGCAGGAGAGCCGGAGGGAGAGGGGAGGTGCAGGAGAGCCGGAGGGAAAGGGGACGTGCAGGAGAGCCGGAGGGAAAGGGGAGGTGCAGGAGAGCCGGAGGGAGAGGGGAGGTGCAGGAGAGTCGGAGGGAAAGGGGAGGTGCAGGAGACCCGGAGGGAAAGGGGAGGTGCAGGAGAGCCGGAGGGAAAGGGGAGGTGCAGGAGAGCCGGAGGGAGAGGGGAGGTGCAGGAGAGCCGGAGGGAAAGGGGAGGTGCAGGAGAGCCGGAGGGAGAGGAGGAGGTGCAGGAGGTGCAGGAGAGCCGGAGGGAAAGGGGACGTGCAGGAGAGCCGGAGGGAAAGGGGAGGTGCAGGAGAGCCGGAGGGAGAGGGGAGGTGCAGGAGAGTCGGAGGGAAAGGGGAGGTGCAGGAGAGTAGGAGGGAAAGTTCATTGGAGACTCACTCAAGGAAATAGAAAATAGGAATCCAACTCCACTGATTTTATACTTGCAGCCGTCTGTCAATATGGGGTTTTGTAGTGAAGAATGTGAACTGATTAGTTTCATTATTTTGACAATGTCACTATTGTTTAACTGGCTCATAAAAAACATAACCCCTCAATTTTCTAAATGCGAAACACACTTCGGCCGGGCCCTCCTTCCAGACTGTCTGTTGTTCCACAAACAGCATGGGTTTTAAAAAACCCTTTCCAGAAAATCATTTAGAGACAATCAGCATGACAGAAAGTGATCACGGGCCAGAGAGAAGAGGTTAGTAATGGAGCCAATACGCTATGCTAGTAGCCTTGTCATTTTTGATCTTTTGTAGGCTGGTATTTAATAGGCAAAAACCTAGCGAAAAATGGTCTTCAGCGCTAAAACTGAAAATATATATCTAATGTAACCACATTTTCATGAAATTGATGATTTAATCATCGAGTCCATTCAAAACACCAGGGGCATTAACAGGGAAGTATGACGTAGGAACGAGTCACTTGCATTGCTTATAATGGGAGGTAAAACAGAGGTGGAAGTGGGGGAGCAGGCAGGAGGTGTAGAGGTTTTCTTCTTAAACTCAGAGTCTTTGTTGGCCCTGAGGATATCTGGGGAATTACAGCAAACATCTTCACATAGTTTAGATCCCCATCTCAGGAGGAGCGGAGAGAAAGAACAAGCCTTGGCATGCCACCATCTCTCCCCTTCTTTCAATCCCTTTCAAAGACAGGCATTTAAAACTACAGGAGATTCAGTGCTGTAGGTAGCCTAGCGGTTAAGAGTGCTGGGTCAGTAACCGAAAGGTCCCTGGTTCAAATCACCAAACCAGCAAGATGGGAAAATCTGCCGTTCTGCCTTTGAGCAGGGCAGTTAACTAACCCCCAACAACAACTGCTCCCCGGGTGCAGATGATGATAAAGGCAGCCCCTCACACGTCTCTCATTCAGAGGGGTTGAGTTAAATGCAGAAGAGACATTTCGGTTGAATGTGTTCAGTTGTGCAACTGACTAGGTATCCACCTTCCACTTCTTTCAGAGCTGACCTGCTTTATGTTAGCTATTAGCCTAGCATTTAGTCTATTTCTGTTGAGTTTCTAGCTTTTAGTGTACTGCAGTTGGGACTTTTAGCATTTAGCCTAGCGCTCTGTGCTACTGAGGAGAGGCGGGCTGTAAAAGTCAAGAGCAGACAGTTCACTTAAGATGTGGGAACAGACAAGCGTCTGACGGAAACGAGAAAGACAGAAAAACAAAAAAGGAGAGGAAGACAGAGATGGAAAGAGTGACACAGAGAGAGGGACACACACACACACACACACACACACACACAGAGACAGCTAGAGACAGAGCGATAGAGAGCGACACACACACAGAGAGACAGCTAGAGACAGAGAGAGAGAGTGACACACACACACACACAGAGAGACAGCTAGAGACAGAGAGATAGAGAGCGACACACACACACAGAGAGACAGCTAGAGACAGAGAGATAGAGAGCAACACACACACACAGAGAGACAGCTAGAGACAGAGCGATAGAGAGCGACACACACACACAGAGAGACAGCTAGAGAGAGAGAGAAAGCTCAGCTGGGTCATGCTTCTTCAGAGGTAAATCATACAGCATGTCTGACGCAGGCGCTTCACTTGTCCCCAATTCAACCAGCCTTGTTCACGGCCCTGTTACAGAACAATCCCAATGTCACACAGGGGCTTCACCTGTCCCCAATTCACCCAGCCTTGTTCACGGCCCTGTTACAGAACAATCCCACTGTCACACAGGGACTTCACTGGTCCCCAATTCACCCAGCCTTGTTCACGGCCCTGTTACAGAACAATCCCAATGTCACACAGGGGCTTCACCTGTCCCCAATTCACCCAGCCCAGAACAATCCCAATGTCTTTCTAGTGTAGCCTAGTCTGACTGCTGCCACAACTCAAAACACGCAAATCCTCTACACCAGACTGCACCACTCAAAACCCTTATCCCACCCACCAGGCTCTGACAGAGAGAGGGGGAGGTAAGAGAGAGACAAATGCTTTCAGCAGACATGGAGCCCAAAGACTAAACCAGACAGACAAATTTACTAGCTGGGTGATAAAATGCAAAGCAGAAGAGAGAGAGAACGAGAGAATCAAATAAATAAAATAACTGTCAATCATGTCTTTCAGAGACAAGACAAACACACTCAGTAGATTTCCATTACAGACTTATGTTTCCTATATCTCACACTCAAAACGTGTAAACGCACACACACAAGACACACAGACACCACAAGGAAGGAGGACAGAGTTTGTAAATGAAGGAAGCGCAGCCCCTTCGCCTCTGCTCTGTCTTCCTCTGACCCAACACTGACACATACACAGTATTTCAACAATGAATCAAGGGAAGAGAAGGGAAATGGCTGTGGCTCAGATCCATGGGATTGGGTTTCTTCCTCCTCTCTCTCTAGCTGTCAAAAATGGCACCCTATTCCCTTTATAGTGCACTACCTTTGATCAGGGCTCTGGTTAAAAGTAGTGCACTATAAAGAAAATAGGTTGCAATTTGGCACTCCTCTCTGTTCACATCCTCTGCATTATTCACTGATGACGACACGATGGCTGTGTCCCAGAACTCCCTACATAGTGCACCATTTCCTACATAGTGCACTACTTTTGAGTCGGTGCACCAGCCTAAATAGGGAATAGTGTATAATTTGGGACGCAGTCTCTCGCTCTCTCCTGCTCTCTGCTGCTCACTTAGCCATTGCCTCTGCGATCTCAGTGTGTGTGTGTGTCTTAGCTGCAGGGCAGACAAGGCAGAGTCACCTCCCTCACAAATTCCTTTACTCTGATTACTAACATCTCTGTGATAAGCCCCAGAGCTCAGGGCTGACTGAAGGATTACGTCAGAGCAGAGGGAGAGAAAGACCTCCAGTATGACCTCTTAGTCCATTACTGTGTTGTAATATAGAATAAATCGGGTTAATTTACATCTTCTACATTCTTTATGGCATCTTTTTCAGTGTGTGTGTGTGTGTGTGTGTGTGTGTGTGTGTGTGTGTGTGTGTGTGTGTGTGTGTGTGTGTGTGTGTGTGTGTGTGTGTGTGTGTGTGTGTGCCTGTGCCTGTGTGTGTGTGTGTGTGTGTGTGTGTGTGTGTGTGTGTGTGTGTGTGTGTGTGTGTGTGTGTGTGTGTGTGTGTGTGTGTGTGTCGCACACGCGTGTGTCGCTGTGTGTGTAGGCCTAGACTTTCCTTGGCGCAGGTCCTGGTCCTGTAGCATAATGGAAGAAGGAAGGCGAGCCAAGTGTAAGTGAAGAGTCTACATGACAACCAGTTTAAGGGCCATTAGAGCAGCACTTCGGGTCTACGTCCCAAATGGAGCCCTATTCTCGATTTAGTGCACTACAAATAGGGCTCTGGTGAAAAATACTGCACTGTATAGGGAATAGGTTGTTGTTTGGGCAGCAAAACTCTGCTGTCTACTCTCCACTACGACACAAGGTCACACAGACCCGATAGGAACCACAGGAAACACGTCAGCGAGGGGGAGAGAGGGGAAAAGAGAGAAAAAGACAGACGGAGGGCTAGTGGAATGGGGTGTTGCGCAAACTGTGAGTCAGGATCTGTTTCTATCACTCAAAGCAGAATGAAGAACGTGTCTCCTAAAATGAGAGTTTACAGGTCTCCTCCACTGAGTTACAATAACACTGCTTTGTTTCCACTGTCCTGTCCTCTCTCTGACATCTTAGGACACGAGAGACAGAGAGAGACAGAGAGAGAGAGAGAGAAACTGATTGGGTGAGAGAGAGAGAGAGACTGATTGGGTGAGAGAGAGAGAGAGAGAAAGAAAGAGCGATGAGACTCGTGAGGTGAAAGCGAGAGAAAGCACAAAAGATTTTTAAAAAGCCGAGAGAATAAGCTCAGAGCAAATATAATATTTAGTGGCCCTGTTTTATCTAGCAGCAATCTCTTCTCTGCCTACTTGCACCATTATAATTCCTGTGAAAGGAAAACCAAAGCGAGAGTGAGACATGAGATATATATGAATGAGACTCATGCGATACATGATGTGAAAGCGAGAGAAAGCACTGAAAGAAAAAAGCTACGAGAGCGAGTACTCAGAGCATATACGGTGCATTCAGAAAGTATTCAGACCCCTTGACTTTTTCCCCATTTTGGTAAGTTACAGCCTCAATCTAAAATGGATTCAATAGATATTCCCCACTCATCAATCTATGCACAATATCCCATAACGACAAAACAAACAGGTTTTTAGAAATGCTTGTACTGAAAAAAAAACAATGTACTAAAATATCCCATTTACCTGTATTCAGACCCTTTACTAAGTACTTTGTTGAAGCACCTTTGGCAGCGATTACAGCCTCAAGTCTTCTTGGGTATGAAGCTTCAGGCTAGGCACACCTGTATTTGGAGAGTTTCTCCCATTCTTCCCTGCAGATCCTCTCAAGCTCTGTCAGGTTGGATGGGGAGTGTCGCTGCACAGCTATTTTCTGGTCTCTCCAGAGATGTTCGATCAGGTTCAAGTCCAGGCTCTGGCTGGGCAATTCAAGGACATTCAGAGACTTGTCCCGAAGCCACTCCTGCGTTGTCATGGCTGTGTGCTTAGGGTCGTTGTCCTCTTGGAAAGTGAACCTTCACCCCAGACCGAGGTCCTGAGCCCTAATCTAAGGATTTCACGACTGGGAATACAGATGGTCAAAGATACTAGGGATGCACGATATATCGGTGAACATAATAGAATCCAACGATATTAGCTAAAAATGCCTACATCGGTATTGGCTGATGTCTAGTTTAACGCGATGTGCAAAACCGATGTCAAAGCTGCCGTGCATACCTTTATAACGTAGGTAGATGACGTGCATACCTATATAACGTAGGTAGATGACGTGCATACCTATATAACGTAGGATAAATGACGTATATTATTATTATATTATATAACGCATACCTATATAACGTAGGTACATGATACCTATATAACGTACGTGCATACCTATATAACGTAGGTAGATGACGTGCATACCTATATAACGTAGGTAGATGATGACGTGCATACCTATATAACGTAGGTAGATGACGTGCATACCTATATAACGTAGGTAGATGAATACCTATATAACGTAGGTAGATGACGTGCATACCTATATAACGTAGGTAGATGACGTGCATACCTATATAACGTAGGTAGATGACGTGCATACCTATATAACGTAGGTAGATGACGTGCATACCTATATAACGTAGGTAGATGACGTGCATACCTTTATAACGTAGGTAGATGACGTGCATACCTTTATAACGTAGGTAGATGACGTGCATACCTATATAACGTAGGTAGATGACGTGCATACCTATATAACGTAGGTAGATGACGTGCATACCTATATAACGTAGGTAGATGACGTAATGACAACACGTAATGTAGAGCTACACTGCAACACAGCATTCCTAACCTAGTCCACAATGTCTGCTGTGTGGATCGAGCAGTCAACAAGTCCAGCAGTCATTTGAAAGAGTAACAAAATTTCAGCGAGACAACTCAATGGCAAAATCCATTATAGCCAAGATAAAGGAACTCATTGCCCTTGACAATCAACCGTTCTCTGTCGTTTGTGATGTTGGCTTTCGCCGACTGGCTGAGCACCGGTACACACTACCAAGTGTGCCATTTTCAGACGTTGCCCTTCCCTTAGTTACACAGTAACTCAACGTCACTGCTACTAGCTTCACGACATAAATACTGTGGAACGCCGTTTGGGTCTTTGTGTGTCAAAGAAGATATAGTAGCACTGTCAAAGCTGTACAAAAAGTCTCCAAACACCAGCCACAAACGATGTGTTTACAACTCCACGTTGGTAATAAAGCATCATTTTAAAACAGAGTTTAGCTTATCTCCAGAACTTCTCATAAATAACTTAACGTTCCACAAAGTAGCTGACTGCAGTCTCATAGCTCACAGTCATATCCCTGTGCCCTAATTCTATACAAGGAAGATGAAATAAAGAATAGATTTCCCGCAGCGACAAAGGATTTAAATTGCAAATATCAGTCAAGTATAAAGAGGGGTAGGCTAAGTAATTAAAAAGAGTGACTGCCTTTAAAAAGAAACGCATCCCTTTGAAAACGGCCTGTGGAATCGATGAGTCAGAAACACTTATTCTAGTGCCCAAATTTACTACAGAGTGTAAATAGGATGAAGTCAGTCAGTTATTCTAGTGCCCAAATTTACTACAGAGTGTAAATAGGATGAAGTCAGTCAGTTATTCTAGTGTCCAAATTTACTACAGAGTGTAAATAGGATGAAGTCAGTCAGTTATTCTAGTGTCCAAATTTACTACAGAGTGTAAATAGGATGAAGTCAGTCTGGTCTAAAAGGGAGTTTGGAACATCTGCGTGTCACACTGGGTAAATTAAGGTTGGGGTGCCCACTAACATAGGGTGAACAGCTGTGTAGACTGCCCTCTACCCAATAGCATAGACAGTGAGACAGACCCACCCAGCAGCCCTGACTGTTTACATAAGAACACGTAGCACATTTAGTTTACTTGAGAAATATTGCATCAATCACCTTTGATGGATGAAAAATTGTGCATCTAAAAACATCCTCGGCCAAAATGTAAAAATGAATCACAGATTTCTGAGGACGTTGAGGAAATTAAATGGGCTTCCTACAGTGTCTCATGAGGGACAAACACCATCATCCAAAAGTGGAAATCGGTCAGGAGACACACCTCTAAGACTGAAATCTAGTCTTTCTAATGAGCAACAGAAAAACACACGTGCCAAACAGCGTGTTCAGTGGCTCTTTAAGATACTATCATTATATTGTTCGAAAAAATGATCAGCCTAGAAAGTCATACAAAAACCTCAACTTAAGAGAAAGACATTTCAAAGTAACGTTCGGTTAAATCTGGCCCCAAACACGGGCCTCCCGAGTGGAACAGCGGTCTAAGGCACTGCATTGCAGTGTTTGAGGCGTCACTACAGATTTGGGTTCGATCCCGGGTTGTGTCGCAGCCGGCGGCGCACAACTGGCCCAGAGTCATCCGGGTTAGGTGGAGGTTTGGCCAGCTGGGATGTCCTTGTCCCATCGTGCTCTAGCGACTCCTTGTGGTGGCTGGCTCATGCACGCTGACATCGGTCGCCAGTAATACAGTGTTTCCTCCGACACATTGGTGAGGCTGGCTTCTGGGTTAAGTGAGCTGTGTGTCAAGAAGCAGTGAGGCTTGGCGGGTTTGTGTTTCGGAGGAGGCATGGCTCTCTTGACCTTCGCCTCTCCCGAATCCGTACGGGAGTTGCAGCGATGGGAAAAGACCAACTTGCCCCCCCCCCAAAAAAAAAAAAGTGTATTAATAGATAAAACAATTCTGGCCTCAAACATAGACAATCTGCATTGAGAAAGAGACCATAGAAATTCTCTCTCTCAAGTCCAGCATGAATGGCATTAGAATAACGCTCAAAGGTGCTCGGTCCCTCCCCCTCTACTTAGCCTGGCTTGGTGCTCAAAAACCTTGAAATTCCCTCTAAAACCGACCGCCTACAAGGTAACATCCCAAATGGCACCCTATTCCCCATTGAGTGCACTACTTCTGGCCAAAGCCCTATAGGCCTTGCCGCCTTTGTCAACAGTAGTGCAATAAATAGGGAGCCATTTGGGATGCACCCTAGATTATTCTTCCTCATTTTCCCCCCACTGTCCCCCAAGCCCAGAAAACATTGACCAATTAAAAAGTGGTTTCCTTCTAGAGTTCCTCCACCCAACAACCAACTCTCAGCCCTGGCCTACAAAAGGACAGAGGGCCACTGCAGCATACAAGGCCAGGCACTCCTCTCTCTCTCTGTGTGTGTGTGTGTGTGTGTGTGTGTGTGTGTGTGTGTGTGTGTGTGTGTGTGTGTGTGTGTGTGTGTGTGTGTGTGTGTGTGTGTGTGTGTGTGTGTGTGTGTGTGTGTGTGTGTGTGTGTGTGTGTGTGTGTGTGTGTGTGTGTGTGTGTGTGTGTACTTCCCCTTTTCATTCTGCTCCCTCTCTTTGTCAAAAGCAAACATTGTCATCAACCCCTCACTGCGCCTACTCATGACCTACGACCCCACTACCCCTCCGCTCCTCCCTCCCTCCCTTTTTTAATTCCCCCCATCCTTCTTTCATTCCCTCCGGGATGAGACTGCTTTGGTTCAGCTATTGAGGGATGCCCACCACCCCCCACAACTCTTCACACACGTCACACAAGCAGTCGTCGACCAATTCCAGATGCTCTCATGACGCCACGCCCACCCAGGCAGCGTGTGTAACCCCACTCCCACTACTTCATCCCATGTCAGTAGAAGTGCATAGTCTGTTTTACAAAACTGTCTGACAAACACTAACATCCATAGGATTACCCAGCCAGCAGGCCAAATAGAAGTCTTAACCCTACATGCAATGTACATTACGTTACCTGTGGTTAGAGTGGATACACACATTTACGTAACATAACATTAATCTACAGACCAGGAGCTCTTTATAGTTATTAAACATTCACTATTAGATGAGCTGCCTGGATGATGCTTGAAGGGGCACATGCAATCAGCCGCAACCAGGCGACTGAGTGATGTGATTCAATTCCGTGGTTGTGGATTATAGGGGAGAACTGTGATTGGACAGTTTTCTAGTATCTGAGCCCAACTGACTGTATGACTAACAAGTTGTAGCGTAAGTCATAGTGACAACAACCGTTGAAAGCACCATCTCTGCCACAGAGCTGAGACCAGAGCTCAGTCACAACTCACAAACATCTCTTTGAAAGAAAAGGCGGCAGAACAAGTGAATTTCAGCAGAGGGAGAAACAGCACCTTGTGACTCCTACACAGGAGGAAAACAGCTTCATTGCAGTGAGTGACCCGACTGCACTCTAAATGAGAACCTACTGAGTTTCATTAACAACATGGTTAACACGGACCCCCTGTAATGCGTTCCAAATGGTGCCCTTTTCCCTTTACTGTGCCCCTGAGGCTCTGGTCAATGTGGTCGATTATACAGGGAATAGGGTGCCATTAGAGACACACCCCCTGAGTTACAGCTGTTTAACCCCAAGGTGTTATTTTTAAACTAACCTCCGCCCCTGCTTACCTGACCTCAAACTGAGGCTCCTTCGTGGAGGGATTTGTGAGTTAGTTATCAGTGACCGTATCACAGAGGCAAGGAACCAACTGCTCCTTCCACCACGTGAGCTAGAGCTGTGCTAGATTCTAAACGGAGCTGTGAATTCAACTAAGATCCAGTCATATGACTGGCTGGCTGCCGAACTTTAAACTTTCTAACGGACATGTTCCTCTCTCTCTCTCAAGGCTTCTTCAATGAATGACCCACATTAAGCACTATGGGAACCATGACCACAAAAACAACTTCTTGTACAGAATAAGAATGTAGAAACCAGCAACAACATCCTGTGTGCCATTCTGTCTGTCTGGGCGGTTGCATCAGCACCTGCAAGTTGCACTCTTGCTGGGCATCATCTTACCTCAGCGCTGCTCTGACATCATCCAATCTGTCAACCCTGTGTGATCTTTATCAGACGAGGTACTAGCAAGCTACATCCTTCCTTCTGCACCTTATCTGCGTCTTCATACCTGGGATATTTAGTGGACGCCAATCTATTGAGGTACTTTAGTTTGCCACTACAATAGGCAGCGGAGGAAGAACTGAGAGAGTAGAATAAAACACTGCGTAACATGTTACTCAGAGCAGAGAGTAAGGAAGTAAAGAAGGATAGTAAATGATTGTGTTGTGTCTTACCTGCAGTTCGCACCACGCCACCTCCACTGTAGTCTCCGTATCCAGGCCCTTGTAGACCGTCTTGAAGGATCCGCGTCCGATCTCGATGTCAAACTTCAGGAAGCGTCCATCCAGCGAGGTCCCTATGGCCTTGGTCTCTACTTCCTCTATGTCGTCCTGAACCTTTTTCTCTGCTTCCCTCTTCTGCTCCTCTAATAGGGCCTTAGCCGCCCCCTTCTCCTTCTCCTCTCGCATCTCCTCTGTAACACTACCACTCTCCTCCTCCGCGGGCTCCCCCGCTTTTCTGGGCGCCACCTCCTCCATTCCAGGAGCCTCTGCAGCGGCTAACGACAACAGCTTCTTTCCTTTCTCTCCGCCGCAAACATCCAATACTGCCGTGCATGGCTTTATCTGCACTACCGTACCATCCACTCTAGTACCACCACCAACACTGGGCCCTAATACCGCACTACAAGGCCCCTCCCCTCCTTCCTCATCTGCTTCCACCTCGGCCACCACCAGGCACGGCTCGGGTACCACCACAGAGGGGACAGCCAGGGAGAGCCAGCCCAGGCTGGGGGGCTCGCAGTCGGGCGGGGAGGTGAGGATGACGGCCTTGCTGGGGAGGTCTAAGGCGGTGGCGTTCGAGTCACAGATGACGCTGCGCCGGAAGAAGCGATGCTCGGCCTGTTTGGGGTCGCGGTCCATGGTGTGGCGGCGTCGGCGGACACCGTCGGTCCCCAAATTCTCACCAAGGTACGTGTCCGAGCTGGAACCATTCACATTCTTGGGTGGCGGAGGGAAAGGGGCTAGGAACTTGTCTGTTTCCGACATCTTGTTTTTTTTTATTCCAGGGGGTGTGAGTGAGCAATGAGAAAAAAACTCCAAATAATGAGGTATAAATAAATTACAAGGAAGAACAAAAAACTTGAGAAAAAGTAACTGTAAACCTCAACCAACAATAAACCAAAACTTTTGTTGTGAAGAACCGAACACCTGTGCGTCTTCCAAACAAACTCCTGAGGGGGAAAATATATAATATGGGTATATAAAATAAAACCTCTGGAGAAAACCCTCTGTGGAGTTTGGATGGGGGGAGAGTTAACTTAACCTCCTCTGTAAGTGTCACTTAGCAACAACAGTTACTATAACTTTTACAGCGCTCAGGGGTGGTTGGGCCCAGAAGAGGGGGCGTTCTTTTATAAATGGAAAAGAACAGGAAACAGTCACAGAGGAGCAAGCGCTGATGATGACACACAAGGACCGTCAAATCCACACCATCCATCCTGTAGCGACCCAGAGATAGCCTTCATTGAGCATAAGGGACCACAAGAAGAGGAGGCCAGATAGTCTGTACTAGCAGGCTCAGGCTGACTGCTTGGGCCTGGACAGTGGACAGCCTCTGGTGTGTCGCTGTAGTGATGGTGGGGGAGGGAGAAATCTCACTCACACCATTAACTTCACTGCCTCCAAAGCAAGGGGCAGATTCACTAAAAGAGAACAGAGGGAGAGTGAAGGAATGAGTCGAGGCAGAGAAGTTTGGTTTAATTGCATATCCAAATTTAAAGTAACTGTAAACCTCAACCCCGACTCTGCTTGACCTCAGGGTTACAGCATAAAACAACTCAGAGAGTAGCTTGGTTTGGCAGCACTACTGCAGCTGCAGAACAGGAGACTTGGTTTTGCATATACCAAATGTCACTCTATTCCCTACATAGTACAGTACTTTTGACCAGAGCTATTCCCTACATAGTACAGTACTTTTGACCAGAGCTATTCCCTACATAGTACAGTACTTTTGACCAGAGCTATTCCCTACATAGTACAGTACTTTTGACCAGAGCTATTCCCTACATAGTACACTACTTTTGACCAGAGCTATTCCCTACATAGTACACTACTTTTGACCAGAGCTATTCCCTACATAGTACACTACTTTTGACCAGAGTTATTCCCTACATAGTACACTACTTTTGACCAGAGCTATTCCCTACACAAAAGTAGTTTACTATATGTCAGTGGTTATCAAACCTCTTCTCAGAGGAACCCTAGCCGTTCCATGTATTTGATCTATTCCAGAACTAGCACACCTGATTGAACATGTCAACAAATCATCAATCCCTTGAATAGGTGAATCAGGTGAGCTAGTTCAAAGCTACAATAAAATTGTGAAAAGGTTAGTGCTATCTGGGATCCTTGGCACATCTCTACCCTAAACCTCCTGTAGGTTTTCGTTTCAACACCAGTTGTAACTAACCCGCTTCAGTTTATCAACCAGCTAGAATCAGGTGCGCTAGATTAGGGTTGGTGTAAAAACCTACAGAATGGTGCGCTCCAGGAACAGGTTTGGAGAGCCATGCATTAACCGTTTAGGAGTAGCGTCAGAGTTGGGATGTCCCAAGGATTCAGTTTAAACTTTTCCATTGTGGAAGGAGGAAGGGTCCCCGATGAGTGGTTTGAGAACCACTGATATGGACGTGTGCGATTTGGGACGAAAAACAGTGTCGCATCTAAAAACGAATTAGCTCGCTACCCATTCCATTACTCTTGTTCAGAAATGTATGGACATGTCGGAATATTCATTAAAGCACCGAAGAAAAAATATATAATTCCCCATAATTGTACTATTTCTATTTTCCCACGAGTCATTTCCACTGGTAATGTATAATCTCGTTTACCACATTTCCGACCATTGCTCAGAACATTTATTAACTGAGATTTTTTTAGAAATCACAAAATTAAGATGAATCCGAAATGACTTAAATGTAATTACAAAGAAAATAGAAAAAAAACATCTGAACCTGGTTAAACACGACCGGTCGTCAATCTGTGAATGAACGATCTCATTCATTTCGTGGGTCGAATCGATACCGTGAGCGAGCGAGAAAAACAAAATACACCGAAAAACATTGACGCTGTCAATAGTATCTGTTAACGGTGACTCGATTTTGTATTATTTTCTTCCGATCATAAATGTTACGTTATTCATTTACCTTTATTGAAGAGTACGCTCTGTGGCCTTTCCCTCCCCACTCGTCTTTATAGCGAGCTAGCATAACTGGCTAACCATGGTGGAATAGTTCGCTAGCTACACTTCTGCAGTGTTGTCTTGTCGAAGCTATAATGAATTCTACAAACGAACAGGCACATCTTATCGACTGTCAAGGGGTCTGTAGTACCTCACCGGGTCTGTAGTACCTCACGGGGTCTGTACCAAAGCGAGTGTACAGCGAAATAGTTATGTTATGTATCGTCAACTTGGACAACTAGCTCGCTAACGTAGTAAGGTAACCTCCGTAGTCTTGGTTACTTTACGCTCGCGCTGGATATGGATAGTCTCGCGCTGGATATGGATAGTCTCGCGCTGAAAATTACTTCCAGACAGAGCGCACAATGCAGATAAATAGTTCGTGTTTGTTACAACAAACTAGCAGTAATTGCAAGTGTCCAAATGCCAGGCACGTTAAGCAAACCCAGCCGACGCAAAACAGAACGCCGATACGGTTTTCCACAGCACGCGCTATTACCGAACCGTAGAAGTGAGCTAAATCGCTATTTCGTAGCGAAACAGACAATAATCAAGTTAGATGTCATTAGCCCGTGTGTCAATATGCATGCACTTTCCAGCTATATCAACAACATGATTGGTAAAGGCATTACCTTTCGTGTTATGGCCATTCTCCCGTAGAAGATCGGTTGGTTGATACTTGGAAGAGTAATTCAACAAACAAAAAATATGCAACGATAGTCCTAGTTAACAGTATTAGATCACATTTGTTTTATTTAAATGTGCAAGAATAAACGCGTATATCTACATTCCAAAGCGACCGTATGCGTTCAAGACCGCTGTCTTTCATTGGCTTTAGCAGCTACCTCAAGCAGAGCGAAAAAGCCACGTTCATATCGGGGTTGTATCCCCTATGTATCCAGCAGTTCTTCTCTCCCTCCTATTAGATCAGAGCGGACAAAACAAATTCTCCATCTCTCAGTCGCAATTCAATTCCAGATGACCTCAATTTTACTCCATCTCCATGCGATTACTCAGCTACAGTTGTATTACGATGTGAACACAGAAAGAGCAAGACATCCACTGCGGTTCAATTCTCGTTCACTCGTCTGTTCCAATGACTCCGTTCGAATCGAATTCGCTTTTGTTATCCACAAAACAGCAGACAGAAAATGACAACGCAATGTATGTAGGTAAAGACTCTTTCCTACGTGTCCACAGTCAGATGTTGTCGTTTCAGATCGCTAACATAGCCTGCATACAGCTGTTTCCCCTTGGTTCGCTTCATCCACAGATGTAAGGTTTGATGGCGCGGCGACTGTGTATCTATCTGGTTGCTAACTGCTCTAGCCAAGCTATACGCTCCCAATCGGCGTATTGACGTGGGGCCCTCGTCAGCCAATCGCTTTTTCCCCCTTCTTTTTTTTTTTTTTTTTTAAATCAAAGACCTGGGGGATCGCGCCTGCTTCCACACTGTGGCGAGACCGAAGCCAGCGATAGCAGACTGGCTTCAACATTTTATACGGATACACTGTCCAAAAAGACCATGGAGTTTGGGGACATGTCACTTTTTAGTAGACTCAGACTGTCAACTTCCCTGCACCCTAAAATGATTCAGCTATAACATAGTAGGCTAAGAAGAGCTCTTAACGTTACTGTCACACAGTGATTACGTTATGATTTTGTGTGAGTGTGCTTTTGGTTGAAAATACCACTTTTTCACGTGGACAATGAACACCACTCATTTGAGCTTTTCATAATGAGAATAATATACTTATTTGTAAATGTCAATCAGAGTACTTCTATTGAAATAGCATTACAATTAAATACATCTGATATAGCACCTGCGAAAAGTGCTTGTTTCCAGATGTTGGGATGGAGAGCCTGCGCAGAAGTGGATATTATCGAATTTGTAGTCAATGAAGGAGGAAGTATAATCCGAGTATATTGACATTCATGATGTTTTGAAATCCATTTAAATTATATAAAGTGTCTGAAATATATACTGTATATTACTTTGTGTGTTGTTCGAGTTGTGTGTCTGTCAAATTTAAAGTCTAGGTTCATCATTAAAAGCTATTCGTTTGGTCAGTGCAAATGTACTGCACTACAATTCCCAAGCACAATATTGACACACCGCGCGAGATCCACAAGGGGATTTTAGTTTTCATCGGATAATGATGTGTAAACCAGCCTAATGCGTTTGACCCCATTCTTTCATTATAATGGATTGTCTGTGTCTGAAAGTTGTTGGTTGAATAAGGAATTGGAAACGTTTACATATTTGTCTTGTTGTTTGTGAAAGTCATTGTATTACGTCACAGTATTGTTAATAACGTGCAAATCTTTCAACCTCTTTCAGAAGTAGGCTAGTTTGAAAATTTGCATTTATAGGGTGGTACAATTTCCTGCATTTTTCACATAGTTTTAAAAGACATACATCGACTTCCATAGGCTACCAGAAGTCCAGAACAATTTACAACCACTCTGACATGAAATTTGTCGTAACACCAGAACTGATCATGAGTTTTTAATGATGAGAACCAGCTTTGGCCTGAGAATGCCTCTAGCGTCTCACTGAGACAGCCATAAAGTAGCTTCTCAACAGAAAATTACCATGTCAACTGGGTTGATTTATTCTCTTCAAGTTGTCCCATATGCAGCCTCTAACAATGGGACAGCCCTCTTTTGTAACTTCCTGTGTAAGATCCAAACCAGTCTCTTTCTTTCTCTCACACACACACACACACACACACACACACACACACACACACACACACACACACACAGACAGACAGACAGACAGACAGACAGACAGACAGACAGACAGACAGACAGACAGACAGACAGACAGACAGACAGACAGACAGACAGACAGACAGACAGACAGACAGACACACGCACACACACACACACACACACACACACACACACACACACACACACACACACACACAGTCTCTTCAGCAGCTCTTCTATTCAGCTGACAGTTCAATGTAGATCAATGTAGACAACCCTCAATGTTTATGCCAAATTGCACCCTATTTCCTATATAGTGCACTACTTTTGACCAGAGCCCATAGGCTTATATAGGGAATAGGGTGTCATTTTGAATGTAGCTTCAGTCTGTGTGGGTGTGCTCTCTGCAGCCATTCCTCTGGGACCGGAGCTGCTCTCTTACCAAGCCTCAGCAGCTTGTCTGGGTAGTGCTGCTGACTGAGAGGTGCAGTTGGCTCCCCTACTCTTTGACCAACGCTGGGCTCCAATGCCAAGTGTCCAACAGGTGGCTTGAGAAATAGAAGCTCTGCCTGAATGGGATCTCTCCTAACGCAGACAGGAAGCAGTCGGAAATATAAAGACAGAAGCTATCACTACAATAATTAACAATGTAACATGTTTTGGTTGATATAGTAATAACAATATCTGTATTGTCTATAAGGAGGGAACTTTGTCTTTTTATATTAAATATTGTTTTTGTTTTTATTACTGTTAAATGTTTAGTAGGCAAGTTAATTCAGGCAAAAACAACTTGTCTGTAAGTCAAAGATGAACCCTTAATAGAAGCTAGATGATGTACTAGATTGGGTAATGTTGGTGTTTTTCTCAATAGAGAAACCCTGTCATATATAAACCTTTGTCCTAACACATATTTCCTGTTGGTGCAGAGTTGAGCAGGAAGTCAATAGCCTTTGAAGGCAGAAACGGTGGCACTCACATACAGTATGTACACACGCCCAGGGAGATACAGTCACACACATACAGTACACACGCACAGGGAGACACACACACATACAGTATGTACACACGCACAGGGAGACACACACACATACAGTACACACGCACAGGGAGACACACTCACATACAGTACATACACACGCACAGGGAGACACACTCACATACAGTACATACACACGCACAGGGAGACACACGCACAGGGAGACACACACACAGGGAGACACACTCACATACAGTACGTACACACGCACAGGGAGACACACACACAGTACACACACACGCACAGGGAGACACACACATACAGTACATACACACGCACAGGGAGACACACTCACATACAGTACATACACACGCACAGGGAGACACACACACATACAGTACACACGCACAGGGAGACACACACACATACAGTATGTACACACGCACAGGGAGACACACTCACATACAGTACATACACACGCACAGGGAGACACACACACAGGGAGACACACTCACATACAGTACACACACACAGGGAGACACACTCACATACAGTACATACACACGCACAGGGAGACACACACACAGGGAGACACACTCACATACAGTACATACACACATACAGTACACACTCACATACAGTACATACACACGCACAGGGAGACACACTCACATACAGTACATACACACATACAGTACACACACACGCACAGGGAGACACACATACAGTTCATACACACGCACAGGGAGACACACACACATACAGTACGTACACACGCACAGGGAGACACACACACATACAGTACACACGCACATACAGTCACACACATTTATGCATGCACACACACACACACACATATTGTACTCAAGCCAGCTCTAGCTGCAAAAAATAAATGTGTCACTGAAGTCAACACTGTAAATTCCAATAAAGTTACGCAATATTTTTGACTGTGGATTTTAACACGTAAAATATATTTTGGACTGAAGTTTTAATACAATCTAAACTTCTGCAATATTTGTGACTATCTTTTGATCATTTTTTCAAGTGTAGGATTAGTGTAGTGTATGGTTAGTGTAGTGTATGGTTAGTGTAGTGTAGGTTATGGTTAGTGTAGTGTAGGGTTAGTGTAGTGTATGGTTAGTGTAGTGTATGGTTAGTGTAGTGTAGGATTAGTGTAGTGTAGGGTTAGTGTAGTGTATGGTTAGTGTAGTGTAGGGTTAGTGTAGTGTATGGTTAGTGTAGTGTAGGATTAGTGTAGTGTAGGGTTAGTGTAGTGTAGGATTAGTGTAGAGTATGGTTAGTGTAGTGTAGGATTAGTGTAGTGTATGGTTAGTGTATGGTAGGATTAGTGTAGTGTATGGTTAGTGTAGTGTAGGATTAGTGTAGTGTATGGTTAGTGTATGGTAGGATTAGTGTAGTGTATGGTTAGTGTAGTGTAGGATTAGTGTAGTGTATGGTTAGTGTAGTGTAGGATTAGTGTAGTGTATGGTTAGTGTATGGTAGGATTAGTGTAGTGTATGGTTAGTGTAGTGTAGGATTAGTGTAGTGTATGGTTAGTGTAGTGTAGGATTAGTGTAGTGTAGGGTTAGTGTAGTGAGGGGTTAGTGTAGTGTAGGATTAGTGTAGTGTAGGGTTAGTGTAGTGTAGGATTAGTGTAGTGTAGGGTTAGTGTAGTGTAGGATTAGTGTAGTGTAGGATTAGTGTAGTGTGGGGTTAGTGTAGTGTAGGATTAGTGTAGTGTAGGGTTAGTGTAGTGTAGGATTAGTGTAGTGTAGGGTTAGTGTAGTGTAGGATTAGTGTAGTGTAGGGTTAGTGTAGTTAGTGGTGTGGGGTTAGTGTAGTGTAGGATTAGTGTAGTGTAGGGTTAGTGTAGTGTAGGATTAGTGTAGTGTAGGGTTAGTGTAGTGTAGGATTAGTGTAGTGTGGGGTTAGTGTAGTGTAGGATTAGTGTAGTGTAGGGTTAGTGTAGTGTAGGATTAGTGTAGGGTTAGTGTAGTGTGGGGTTAGTGTAGTGTAGGATTAGTGTAGTGTAGGGTTAGTGTAGTGTGGGGTTAGTGTAGTGTAGGATTAGTGTAGTGTATGGTTAGTGTAGTGTAGGGTTAGTGTAGTGTTAGGGTTAGTAGTGTAGGATTAGTGTAGTGTGGGGTTAGTGTAGTGTAGGGTTAGTGTAGTGTGGGTTTAGTGTAGTGTAGGATTAGTGTAGTGTATGGTTAGTGTAGTGTAGGGTTAGTGTAGTGTAGGATTAGTGTAGTGTATGGTTAGTGTAGTGTAGGATTAGTGTAGTGTGGGGTTAGTGTAGTGTAGGATTAGTGTAGTGTAGGGTTAGTGGAGTGTAGGATTAGTGTAGTGTGGGGTTAGTGTAGTGTAGGATTCGTGTAGGGTAGGGTTAGTGTAGTGTATGGTTAGTGTAGTGTAGTGTGGGGTTAGTGTAGTGTAGGGTTAGTGTAGTGTAGGATTAGTGTGGGGTTAGTGTAGTGTAGGGTTAGTGTAGTGTAGGATTAGTGTAGGGTTAGTGTAGTGTAGGGTTAGTGTAGGATTAGTGTAGTGTAGGATTAGTGTAGTGTAGGGTTGGTGTAGTGTGGGGTTAGTGTAGGGTTAGTGTAGTGTAGTGTAGAATTTGTGTAGTGTATGGTTAGTGTAGTGTAGGATTCGTGTAGGGTTAGTGTAGTGTAGGGGTAGTGTAGGGTTAGTGTAGTGTAGGATTAGTGGAGTGTGGGGTTAGTGTAGTGTAGGATTAGGGTAGGGTTAGTGTAGTGTAGGGTTAGTGTAGTGTAGTGTAGGATTAGTGTAGTGTGGGGTTAGTGTAGTGTAGGGTTAGTGTAGTGTAGGGTTAGTGTAGTGTAGGATTAGTGTAGTGTAGGATTAGTGTAGTGTGGGGTTAGTGTAGTGTAGGGTTAGTGTAGTGTAGGATTAGTGTAGTGTAGGGTTAGTGTAGTGTAGGATTAGTGTAGTGTAGGTTTGGTGTAGTGTGGGGTTAGTGTAGGGTTAGTGTAGTGTAGGATTAGTGTAGTGTAGGATTAGTGTAGTGTGGGGTTAGTGTAGTGTAAGGTTAGTGTAGTGTAGGAGTAGTGTAGGGTTAGTGTAGTGTAGGTTTAGTGTAGTGTAGGATTAGTGTAGTGTGGGGTTAGTGTAGGGTTGGTGTAGTGTGGGGTTAGTGTAGTGTAGGATTAGTGTAGGGTTGGTGTAGTGTAGGATTGGTGTAGTGTAGGGTTAGTGTAGTGTAGGATTAGCGTACTGTGGGGTTAGTGGAGTGTAGGGTTAGTGTAGTGTAGGGTTTGTGTAGTGTGGGTTTAGTGTAGTGTGAGATTAGTGTAGTGTAGTGTGAGATTAGTGTAGTGTAGGGTTAGTGTAGTGTAAGGTTAGTGTAGAGTTAGTGTAGTGTGGAGTTAGTGTAGTGTAGGGTTAGTGTAGTGTGGTGTTAATGTAGTGTGGGGTTAGTGTAGTGTAGAGTTAGTGTAGTGTAGAGTTAGTGTAGTGTGGGGTTAGTGTAGTGTAGGGTTAGTGGAGTGTGGGGTTAGTGTAGTGTAGAGTTAGTGTAGTGTGGGGTTAGTGTAGTGTAGGGTTAGTGGAGTGTGGGGTTAGTGTAGTGTAGAGTTAGTGTAGTGTGGAGTTAGTGTAGTGTAGAGTTAGTGTAGTGTGGAGTTAGTGTAGTGTGGGGTTAGTGTAGTGTGGGGTTAGTGTAGTGTGGAGTTAGTGTATGGTGTGGTTAGTGAATTGTAAGGTTAGTGTAGTGTAGAGTTAGTGTAGTGGAGTTAGTGTAGTGTAGAGTTAGTGTAGTGTAGGGTTAGTGTAGTGTGGTGTTAATGTAGTGTGGGGTTAGTGTAGTGTAGAGTTAGTGTAGTGTGGAGTTAGTGTAGTGTAGAGTTAGTGTAGTGTGGAGTTAGTGTAGTGTGGGGTTAGTGTAGTGTGGAGTTAGTGTATGGTGTGGTTAGTGAAGTGTAAGGTTAGTGTAGTGTAGAGTTAGTGTAGTGGAGTTAGTGTAGTGTGGGGTTAGTGTAGTGTAGAGTTAGTGTAGTGTAGATTTAGTGTAGTGTGGAGTTAGTGTAGTGTGGAGTTAGTGTAGTGTGGAGTTAGTGTAGTGTATGGTTAATGCAGTGTATGGTTAGTGTAGTGTATGGTTAGTGTAGTGTATGGTTAGTGTAGTGTGGGGTTAGTGTAGTGTGGGGTTAGTGTAGTGTGGAGTTAGTGTAGTGTAGATTTAGTGTAGTGTGGAGTTAGTGTAGTGTAGAGTTAGTGTAGTGTGGAGTTAGTGTAGAGTTAGTGTAGTGTGGAGTTAGTGTAGTGTATGGTTAGTGCAGTGTATGGTTAGTGTAGTGTATGGTTAGTGTAGTGTATGGTTAGTGTAGTGTGGGGTTAGTGTAGTGTAGGGTTAGTGTAGTGGATGGTTAGTGTAGTGGATGGTTAGTGTAGTGTATGGTTAGTGTAGTGTATGGTTAGTGTAGTGTATAGTTCGTGTCTGGTAGGATTAGTGTAGTGTGGATTTAGTGTAGTGTATGGTTAGTGTCTGGTAGGATTAGTGTAGTGTATGGTTAGTGACTGGTAGGATTAGTGTAGTGTATGGTAGGATTAGTGTAGTGTATGGTTAGTGTAGTGTGGGTTTACTGTAGTGTATGGTTAGTGTAGTGTATGGTTAGTGTAGTGTGGGTTTACTGTAGTGTTTGGTTATTGTATGGTAGGATTAGTGTAGTGTGGGTTTAGTGTAGTGTATGGTTAGTGTATGGTAGGATTAGTGTAGTGTGGGTTTAGTGTAGTGTATGGTTAGTGTGTGGTAGGATTAGTGTAGTGTGGGTTTAATGTAGTTTATGGTTAGTGTCTGGTAGGATTAGTGTAGTGTATGGTTGGTGTAGTGTATGATTGGTGTATGGTAGGATTAGTGTAGTGTATGGTTTATGTCTGGTAGGATTAGTGCAGTGTATGGTTAGTGTATGGTTAGTGTATGGTTAATGTATGGTTAGTGTATGGTTAGTGTATGGTAGGATTAGTGTAGTGTATGGTTAGTGTAGTGTATAGTTCGTGTCTGGTAGGATTAGTGTAGTGTGGATTTAGTGTAGTGTATGGTTAGTGTCTGGTAGGATTAGTGTAGTGTATGGTTAGTGACTGGTAGGATTAGTGTAGTGTATGGTAGGATTAGTGTAGTGTGGGTTTACTGTAGTGTATGGTTAGTGTAGTGTATGGTTAGTGTAGTGTGGGTTTACTGTAGTGTTTGGTTATTGTATGGTAGGATTAGTGTAGTGTGGGTTTAGTGTAGTGTATGGTTAGTGTATGGTAGGATTAGTGTAGTGTGGGTTTAGTGTAGTGTATGGTTAGTGTGTGGTAGGATTAGTGTAGTGTGGGTTTAATGTAGTTTATGGTTAGTGTCTGGTAGGATTAGTGTAGTGTATGGTTGGTGTAGTGTATGATTGGTGTATGGTAGGATTAGTGTAGTGTATGGTTTATGTCTGGTAGGATTAGTGCAGTGTATGGTTAGTGTATGGTTAATGTATGGTTAGTGTATGGTTAGTGTATGGTAGGATTAGTGTAG
The DNA here is from genome assembly GCF_021184085.1 of Oncorhynchus gorbuscha. Lineage (NCBI taxonomy): Eukaryota > Metazoa > Chordata > Actinopteri > Salmoniformes > Salmonidae > Oncorhynchus > Oncorhynchus gorbuscha. The sequence continues at coordinate 29,518 of NW_025745881.1, read as the reverse complement.
TGTATGGTTTATGTCTGGTAGGATTAGTGTATTGTATGGTTAGTGTATGGTAGGATTAGTGTAGTGTATAGTTAGTGTATGGTAGGATTAGTGTAGTGTATGGTTAGTGTATGGTAGGATTAGTGTAGTGTATGGTTAGTGTATGGTAGGATTAGTGTCGTGTATGGTTAGTGTATGGTAGGATTAGTGCAGTGTATGGTTAGTGTATGGTAGGATTAGTGTAGTGTATGGTTAGTGTATGGTAGGATTAGTGTAGTGTATGGTTAGTGTATGGTAGGATTAGTGTCATGTATGGTTAGTGTATGGTAGGATTAGTGCAGTGTATGGTTAGTGTATGGTAGGATTAGTGTAGTGTATGGTTAGTGTATGGTTAGTGTATGGTTAGTGTATGGTTACTGTATAGTTAGTGTATGGTTAGTGTATAGTTAGTGTATGGTAGGATTAGTGTAGTGTGGGTTTAGTGTAGTGTATAGTTAGTGTCTGGTAGGATTAGTGTAGTGTATGGTTAGTGTATGGTAGGATTAGTGTAGTGTATGGTAGGATTCGTGTAGTGTATTGTTAGTGTATGGTAGGATTAGTGTAGTGTATGGTTAGTGTATGGTAGGATTAGTGTAGTGTATGGTTAGTGTATGGTAGGATTAGTGTAGTGTATGGTTAGTGTATGGTAGGATTAGTGTAGTGTATGGTTAGTGTATGGTAGGATTAGTGTAGTGTATGGTTAGTGTATGGTAGGATTAGTGTAGTGTATGGTTAGTGTATGGTAGGATTAGTGTAGTGTATGGGTTAGTGTATGGTAGGATTAGTGTAGTGTATGGTTAGTGTATGGTAGGATTAGTGTAGTGTATGGTTAGTGTATGGTAGGATTAGTGTAGTGTATGGTTAGTGTCTGGTAGGATTAGTGTAGTGTATGGTAGGATTAGTGTAGTGTGGATGCCTTGCATATCAGATGTCAAGCAACCAGGTCAGATAATGTTTGAAAAAGCAACATTGTCCATCAATAGGGATGACTAGCGTCCTGCCCACCACATCTCTATAATGTACATTCAAAGACTTTTCTGCTTTCTCAAGTCTCAATACACTTTGGGAAATAAACAATAAACATATTTTCCTGCTGTAATTTTCAAAAAACTTACACCAATGACCCCATTCCTTTATTAAACAGATTATGTAATAGAGTGTGTTTGCATTGTCATGTATTTAATATTGATTACCTCTGTGGAGTGATTCTGATCAGGGGTTGGCTGGTGTTTTTGTCTTATGTCTGTCACCGCATTAAGTCCCAAATGGCAACCTATTCCCTATATAGTGCACTACTTTAGACCAGATCCCTATTCCCTATATAGTGCACTACTATTCCCTATATAGTGCACTACTTCAGAAGAGCCCTATTCCCTATAAACACTATTTTCCAGGGCCCTATTCCCTATAACCTTTTATAAGAAAGACCAGAGAGGCAGTTACACTACTTTATGACCAATGCCCCATTCCCTATATAGTGCACTAAACAGATTCCCTATGTGCAACTTTAGAGTGAGCCCTATTCCATTGTCACTACTTTAGACCAGAGCCCTTTCCTACTATATATTGCACTTACTTCTGTGACCAGAGCCTATTCCCTATATAGTGCACTACTTTTGTATTCTTATAGTCTATTCCCTATATAGTGCACTACTTTAGACCAGGGCCTGTAGTGCATTAAACTGTTCACAGAATAACATATTCTCACATAGACCAGGGCCTGTAGTGCAGCCCTAAACTGTTTTAGACCAGAGCCCTATTCCCTATATAGTGCACTACTTTAGACCAGGGCCTGTAGTGCAGCCCTAAACTGTTCACAGGAAAACACACTCACATAGACCAGGGGAACCAGAAGGCTTCTGCAGAAGAAAACGCAGCGATAAGAAATGTGTCAAATGGACACTGAGTCTACAAAACATTAAGAACACCTTTGCCCTTAGAATAGCCTCAATTCATTGGGGTACGAACTCTACAAGGTGTCAAAAGCCTTCCACAGGGATGCTGGCCCATGTTGACTCCAATGCTTCCCACAGTTGTCAAGTTGGCTGGATGTCCTTCGGGTGGTGTTGCATTCTTGATAACCACCAGAAACTGTTGAGCGTGAAAAACTCAGCAGCGTTGCAGTTCTTGACACAAACCGGTGCGCCTGAGAACTACTACCAGACCCCGTTCAAAGGCACTTACATTTTCTGTCTTGCCCATTCACCCTCTGAATGACACACAGACACAATCCATGTCTCAGTTGTCTCAATGCTTAAATCCATCATAGCTTTTACCTGGTCAGTCTACATCACGAAAAGAGCAGGTGTTCCTAATGTTTTGTCCAGTCAGTGTAGATATGCGACTACATGTGCCCAGGAAGCAAGCTGGTATAGAAATATCAAATCAAACTTTATCTGACACATACATTGAATACAACAAGTGTAGACTTCACCGTGAAATGCTGACTTACAAGCCCTTAACCAACAATACAGTTCAAGAAGAAGAAAATATTTACCAAGTAGACTAAAATAAAAAGTCAGAATAAAAAGTAACACAATAAGAATAACAATAACGAGGCTTTATACAGGGGGCACCGATACCGAGTCAGTGTGGAGGCTATATACAGGGGGCACCGATACAGAGTCAGTGTGAAGGCTATATACAGGGGGCACCGATACTGAGTCAGTGTGGAGGCTATATACAGGGGGCACCGGTACTGAGTCAGTGTGGAGGCTATATACAGGGGGCACCGGTACTGAGTCAGTGTGGAGGCTATATACAGGGGGCACCGGTACTGAGTCAGTGTGGAGGCTATATACAGGGGGCACCGGTACTGAGTCAGTGTGGAGGCTATATACAGGGGGCACCGATACTGAGTCAGTGTGGAGGCTATATACAGGGGGCACCGATACTGAGTCAGTGTGGAGGCTATATACAGGGGGCACCGATACTGAGTCAGTGTGGAGGCTATATACAGGGGGCATCGATACTGAGTCAGTGTGGAGGCTATATACAGGGGGGTACTGAGTCGTGTGGAGGCTGAGTCAGTGTGGAGGCTATATACAGGGGGCACCGGTACTGAGTCAGTGTGGAGGCTATATACAGGGGGCACCGGTACTGAGTCAGTGTGGAGGCTATATACAGGGGGCACCGATACTGAGTCAGTGTGGAGGCTATATACAGGGGGCATCGATACTGAGTCAGTGTGGAGGCTATATACAGGGGGCACCGGTACTGAGTCAGTGTGGAGGCTATATACAGGGGGCACCGGTACTGAGTCAGTGTGGAGGCTATATACAGGGGGCACCGGTACTGAGTCAGTGTGGAGGCTATATACAGGGGGCACCGATACTGAGTCAGTGTGGAGGCTATATTCAGGGGGCACCGGTACTGAGTCAGTGTGGAGGCTATATACAGGGGGCACCGATACTGAGTCAGTGTGGAGGCTATATTCAGGGGGCACCGGTACTGAGTCAGTGTGGAGGCTATATACAGGGGGCACAGGGACTGAGTCAGTGTGGAGGCTATATTCAGGGGGCACCGGTACTGAGTCAGTGTGGAGGCTATATACAGGGGGCACCGATACTGAGTCAGTGTGGAGGCTATATACAGGGGGCACCGGTACTGAGTCAGTGTGGAGGCTATATACAGGGGGCACCGGTACTGAGTCAGTGTGGAGGCTATATACAGGGGGCACCGGTACTGAGTCAGTGTGGAGGCTATATACAGGGGGCACCGGTACTGAGTCAGTGTGGAGGCTATATACAGGGGGCAACGGTACTGAGTCAGTGTGGAGGCTATATACAGGGGGCACCGCTACTGAGTCAGTGTGGAGGCTATATACAGGGGGCACCGGTACTGAGTCAGTGTGGAGGCTATATACAGGGGGCACCGCTACTGAGTCAGTGTGGAGGCTATATACAGGGGGCACCGGTACTGAGTCAGTGTGGAGGCTATATACAGGGGGCACCGGTACTGAGTCAGTGTGGAGGCTATATACAGGGGGCACCGGTACTGAGTCAGTGTGGAGGCTATATACAGGGGGCACCGGTACTGAGTCAGTGTGGAGGCTATATACAGGGGGCACCGCTACTGAGTCAGTGTGGAGGCTATATACAGGGGGCACCGGTACTGAGTCAGTGTGCAGAGGTACAGGCTAGTTGAGGTAATCTGTTCATGTTGGTGGGGGTGAAGTGACTATGTATAGGTAACAAACAAACAGCGAGTAGCAGCAGTGTACAAGAGGGGGGGTCAATGTAAATTGTCCGGTGGCGATTTTTCTGAGTTGTTCAGCAGTCTAATGGCTTGGGGGTAGAAGCTGTTGAGGAGCCTTTTGGTCCTAGGCTCCGGTACCTCTTGCCGTGTGGTAGCAGAGAAAACAGTCTACAACTTGGGTGACTGGAGTTTCTGACAATTTTATGGGCTTTCCTCTGACAAATCCTGATATATAGGTCCTGGATGGCAGGAAGGTTGGCTCCAGTGATGTACTGGGCCGTTCGCACTACCCTCTGTAGAGCACTACCCTCTGTAGAGCATTAACTTCTGTAGAGCACTGCCCTCTGTAGAGCACTACCCTCTGTAGAGCCTTACCCTCTGTAGAGCCTTACCCTCTGTAGAGCACTACCCTCTGTAGAGCCTTACCCTCTGTAGAGCACTACCCTCTGTAGAGCACTACCCTCTGTAGAGCACTACCCTATGTAGAGCCTTACCCTCTGTAGAGCACTACCCTCTGTAGAGCACTACCCTCTGTAGAGCACTACCCTCTGTAGAGCCTTACCCTCTGTAGAGCACTACCCTCTGTAGAGCACTACCCTCTGTAGAGCACTACCCTCTGTAGAGCCTTACCCTCTGTAGAGCACTACCCTCTGTAGAGCCTTACCCTCTGTAGAGCACTACCCTCTGTAGAGCACTACCCTCTGTAGAGCCTTACCCTCTGTAGAGCACTAACCTCTGTAGAGCACTACCCTCTGTAGAGCACTACCCTCTGTAGAGCACTACCCTCTGTAGAGCATTACCCTCTGTAGAGCACTAGCCTCTGTAGAGCACTACCCTCTGTAGAGCACTACCCTCTGTAGAGCACTACCCTCTGTAGAGCCTTACCCTCTGTAGAGCACTACCCTCTGTAGAGCACTAACCTCTGTAGCGCCTTACAACGTTCAGAATGAGACTAATGTGAGGTCAAATAAATAATTCATTCATTAAGAAGACTAATTGATCAGATATTAAAATATCTGAAAAGTTGTATTAGGAAAATTATAACTTTGTAATCTGAATATTTTCCTTGGTGCCCCGACTTCCTAGTTAATTACAGTTATTACAGCCGATATGCAAAATACATCATACCGGCTGGATTTCTGTTTTTTGAAAGTTATAATATCTTGAAAACTTAATTGCTGACATGCAAAACATTTTTGGGCCTATAGCAACAACGGACTAATGAAACAAATACCAAAAGATCATTTTTGGGTGGTGTTTTCCTTTAATGCATAGGTCATTTCCTTTAATACATAGTACATTTCCTTTAATGCATAGTACATTTCCTTTAATACATAGTACATTTCCTTTAATACATAGTACATTTCCTTTAATGCATAGTACATTTCCTTTAATACATAGTACATTTCCTTTAATGCATAGTACATTTCCTTTAATGCATAGTACATTTCCTTTAATGCATAGTACATTTCCTTTAATACATAGTACATTTCCTTTAATACATAGTACATTTCCTTTAATGCATAGTACATTTCCTTTAATACATAGTACATTTCCTTTAATGCATAGTACATTTCCTTTTACGATGCAATGGTTAAATGCCCGTTGTTTTCACTTTGCTCCACTTGTGTAGATAATGAAGAGCACTGCAGTTGAGGAACTAGGCTGCTGCATTGAGCACTGAGCTCTGGTGAGGCAGAGTCAAACAGCACATGATTTTCCTGTTCTGCGAGGACATGAAGAACTCATTTAAACTAAAACTCAGAAAGCATTAAGTAAACGAACTGTCAATGGTCATTTGTGCCCGTCCCCCTCCTTTTCACAATACCTATTTACTCCCTCTTTAAACCTTCACTAACCCCTCTGTTTCTCAATGACTCTTTGTCTTTTAGAATGTGCTTGAGGGCCTCTCACGTCAGTCAATACATTAGGGCTGGTTGGTGGTTATTGGCTTTTGCGTCCCAAATGTCACCCTCTTCCTTATGTAGTGAATATTACTTATGTGGACCCATAAGGCTCACTGCTATTTGGGATGTGCCCATGGTGACATGGGGTTTGGTATTTTCACTGCACACAGAGGTTAGCAACACTCTGAAAACATTATAAAACACAGTAACCACCTCGTTTATTTTTCTTTCACAGATGCCCTCCCTCCCTCCCTCCCTCCCTCCCTCCCTCCCTCCCTCCCTCCCTCCCTCCCTCCCTCCCCCTCCCTCCCTCCCTCCCTCCCTATCTCCTCACACCCTGTTCTCTTTTTCTTATCATGCGTGACACACGTGTTCGTTGTGTGGTCTTTCTCTCACTACACACCTTGTGAGGGCTATGATGCCTCCAGCACCCCCTTAACCCTGCCAAATTATGAATGATGATGTGGAAAGTGGCAATTCATGAAATATCTGTTTTAGACTGTTTTGGTATAGGACCCCAGTGGTTTTAGACTTGGTATAGGACCCCAGTGGTTTTAGACTTGGTATAGGACCCCAGTGGTTTTAGACTTGGTATAGGACCCCAGTGGTTTTAGACTTGGTATAGGACCCAGTGGTTTTAGACTTGCTATAGGACCCCAGTGGTTTTAGACTTGGTATAGGACCCCAGTGGTTTTAGACTTGGTATAGGACCCCAGTGGTTTTAGACTTGGTATAGGACCCCAGTGGTTTTAGACTTGGTATAGGACCCCAGTGGTTTTAGACTTGGTATAGGACCCCAGTGGTTTTAGACTTGGTATAGGACCCAGTGGTTTTAGACTTGGTATAGGACCCCAGTGGTTTTAGACTTGGTATAGGACCCCAGTGGTTTTAGACTTGGTATAGGACCCCAGTGGTTTTAGACTTGGTATAGGACCCCAGTGGTTTTAGACTTGGTATAGGACCCCAGTGGTTTTAGACTTGGTATAGGACCCCAGTGGTTTTAGACTTGGTATAGGACCCCAGTGGTTTTAGACTTGGTATAGGACCCAGTGGTTTTAGACTTGGTATAGGACCCCAGTGGTTTTAGACTTGGTATAGGACCCCAGTGGTTTTAGACTTGGTATAGGACCCCAGTGGTTTTAGACTTGGTATAGGACCCCAGTGGTTTTAGACTTGGTATAGGACCCCAGTGGTTTTAGACTTGGTATAGGACCCCAGTGGTTTTAGACTTGGTTTGGTTTTAGACTTGGTATAGGACCCAGTGGTTTTAGACTTGCTATAGGACCCCAGTGGTTTTAGACTTGGTATAGGACCCCAGTGGTTTTAGACTTGGTATAGGACCCCAGTGGTTTTAGACTTGGTATAGGACCCCAGTGGTTTTAGACTTGGTATAGGACCCCAGTGGTCTGTTTTAGACTTGGTATAGGACCCCAGTGGTTTTAGACTTGTTTGGTTTTAGACTTGGTATAGGACCCCAGTGGTTTTAGACTTGGTATAGGACCCCAGTGGTTTTAGACTTGGTATAGGACCCCAGTGGTCTGTTTTAGACTTGGTATAGGACCCCAGTGGTCTGTTTTAGACTTGGTATAGGACCCCAGTGGTTTTAGACTTGGTATAGGACCCCAGTGGTTTTAGACTTGGTATAGGACCCCAGTGGTCTGTTTTAGACTTGGTATAGGACCCCAGTGGTCTGTTTTAGACTTGGTATAGGACCCCAGTGGTTTTAGACTTGGTATAGGACCCCAGTGGTTTTAGACTTGGTATAGGACCCCAGTGGTCTGTTTTAGACTTGGTATAGGACCCCAGTGGTCTGTTTTAGACTTGGTATAGGACCCCAGTGGTGTTCCCTACCTAAGTGCATGTCTTTGACTTTGTTGTTTCCTGTCTACTGTGGGCAACAACATGTTGTTTCCTGTCTACTGTGGGCAACAGCATGTTGCTTCCTGTCTACTGTGGGCAACAGCATGTTGCTTCCTGTCTACTGTGGGCTACGGCAAGTTGTTTTCTGTCTACTGTGGGCAACTGATTTGCCCTGCACTCTCTTCCAGTATTGGTTAACAAAGGCTATTTTCTGTATGGACTGGGTTGAAGGAGATTGGTAGCTAACACGATGACTGTATGTTACAAACCACAAGCTATACCAGGAAATTAGGGGGCTAAACTTCAGTGATCGAAAGGGAAGTGATGAACGTTAAAGCTTATGCAACAAATTGTTCAAAAGCTTGGAGAAGCTGGGAAACAATTTAGAATCGCGAATAAGCAGTTTGATATGTCGACACAGACGGATGTAAGAACATTCTCAGTCTTATGATATCGACTTCACTTTCCCTTGTGGCTGTAAGGAGGAAGTGTTGCTGCAGTGATGGACGTGTCACTTCCTCTTGGTTAGTAGTATTACAAGAGAGGATGAGGATGTAACGGAGGAATTTTAGTTAAAATTAAAGATATCCTTAGTCAGCTGCTTGGATCTGTATTACTCACCATGATTGTCTTAGTTATTACTCTATAACTCTGTTAACTGAATACTAACTTGATTTGGTTAAAAGCAGAAGCATGGCCTGGGGCAGCAGGGTAGCCAAGTGGGGCAGCAGGGTAGCCTAGTGGGGCAGCAGGGTAGCCTAGTGGGGAAGCAGGGTAGCCTAGTGGGGCAGCAGGGTAGCCTAGTGGGGAAGCAGGGTAGCCTAGTGGGGAAGCAGGGTAGCCTAGTTGGGGCAGCAGGGTAGCCTAGTGGGGCAGCAGGGTAGCCTAGTGGGGAAGCAGGGTAGCCTAGTGGGGAAGCAGGGTAGCCTAGTGGGGCAGGAGGGTAGCCTAGTGGGGCGGCAGGGTAGCCTAGTGGGGCGGCAGGGTAGCCTAGTGGGGCGGCAGGGTAGCCTAGTGGGGAAGCAGGGTAGCCTAGTGGGGCAGCAGGGTAGCCTAGTGGGGAAGCAGGGTAGCCTAGTGGGGCGGCAGGGTAGCCTAGTTGGGCAGCAGGGTTGCCAGGTGGGGCAACAGGGTAGCCAGGTGGGGCAGCAGGGTAGCCAGGTGGGGCAGCAGGGTAGCCTAGTTGGGGCAGCAGGGTAGTCTAGTGGGGCGGCAGGGTAGCCTAGTGGGGCGGCAGGGTAGCCTAGTGGGGCGCCAGGGTAGCCTAGTGGGGAAGCAGGGTAGCCTAGTGGGGAGGCAGGGTAGCCTAGTGGGGCGGCAGGGTAGTCTAGTGGGGCGGCAGGGTAGCCTAGTGGGTTGGCAGGGTAGCCTAGTGGGGAAGCAGGGTAGCCTAGTGGGGCAGCAGGGTAGCCTAGTGGGGAAGCAGGGTAGCCTAGTGGGGCGGCAGGGTAGCCTAGTTGGGCAGCAGGGTTGCCAGGTGGGGCAACAGGGTAGCCAGGTGGGGCAGCAGGGTAGCCAGGTGGGGCAGCAGGGTAGCCTAGTTGGGGCAGCAGGGTAGTCTAGTGGGGCGGCAGGGTAGCCTAGTGGGGTGGCAGGGTAGCCTAGTGGGGCGCCAGGGTAGCCTAGTGGGGAAGCAGGGTAGCCTAGTGGGGGGTAGGCAGGGTAGCCTAGTGGGGCGGCAGGGTAGTCTAGTGGGGCGGCAGGGTAGCCTAGTGGGTTGGCAGGGTAGCCTAGTGGGGCAGCAGGGAAGTCTAGTGGGGCAGCAGGGTAGTCTAGTGGGGCAGCAGGGTAGTCTAGTGGGGCAGCAGGGTAGCCTAGTGGGGCGACAGGGTAGCCTAGTGGGGCAGCAGGGTAGCCTAGTGGGGTGGCAGGGTAGCCTAGTGGGGCGGCAGGGCAGCAGGGTAGCCTAGTGGGGCGGCAGGGTAGCCTAGTGGGGAAGCAGGGTAGCCTAGTGGGGCAGCAGGGTAGCCTAGTGGGGTGGCAGGGTAGCCTAGTGGGGCAGCAGGGTAGCCTAGTAGGGCAGCAGGGTAGCCTAGTGGGGTGGCAGGGTAGCCTAGTGGGGCAGCAGGGTAGTCTAGTGGGGCAGCAGGGTAGTCTAGTGGGGCGGCAGGGAAGCCTAGTGGGGAAGCAGGGTAGCCTAGTGGGGCAGCAGGGTAGTCTAGTGGGGCAGCAGGGTAGTCTAGTGGGGCAGCAGGCCATCCAAGTGGTTAGAGTGTTGGACTAGTATGGTTGCAAGTTCAAACCCCTGAGCTGACAAGGTACAAATCTCTCATTCTGCCCCTGAACAGGCAGTTAACTCACTGTTCCTAGGCCGTCATTGAAAATAAGAATTTGTTCTTAACTGACTTGCCTAGTTAAATAAAGATAAAAATATATATTAAAAAATCTGCTTAATGGCATATTTATTTAAAACGCCTGCAGTGACTATTCTCACCAGCTGGGGGCAGAAGAGAGACCAAAGACAAAACGCACTGAGTTTCATGTTTCCCCCATGGGGTGCTATTATTTTAAACGCATGGGGGAAATTACCTGCACGTGTACATGTTCTCGGTGGTTGCAACATTTGAAGCAATTATAGTCAATTAGGCATTTTTCCCTGTGGTTGGAGTAGCTTTGAAAAGGTAATTGCTTCAAACAGTAATTGCACAGGAATGCCTGACAGAGGTCTGTGACTGCATTAGCTATAGAAGAGTTATGTATTATCTGAGGAGGACAATGGGACCGTAATATTATCTAAACCAGGTTGTTGTCTCATCTTTAAGTTAGGATATATATTTTCTCACGACCCACAACTGTTATCTTGTGCCGTGTGGTTGTAGCATTTGCTATAAATTGCCCTCACAGATCCAACACACAGGATGCAGGTTCACCTGTGGCTTTCACTTCAGCAGATGTCCATAACAGCAGACAGATAAATCAGAGGATTACATTTGGCCTCTTTGAAAATATTAAATATCCTTTTTTGTTTTGCACAAATATCTTTTCTTTTTGTATCAATGGTGCCAGAAATGTATAGTTTTCTGCATTCACTTTGTGAGCAATACATTTACATGGTAGTTGAAGCTTCTTAAAAGGCCATAGTAATGCCTTCATTTTCCCTGGACGTGTGTGTGTGTGTGTGTGTGTGTGTGTGTGTGTGTGTGTGTGTGTGTGTGTGTGTGTGTGTGTGTGTGTGTGTGTGTGTGTGTGTGTGTGTGTGTGTGTGTGTGTGTGTGTGTGTGTGTGTGTGTGTGTGGTGTGTGTGTGTGTGTGTGTGTGTGTGTGTGTGTGTGTGTGTGTGTGTGTGTGTGTGTGTGTGTGTGTGTGTGTGTGTGTGTGTGGTGTGTGTGTGTGTGTGTGTATGTGTGTGTGTGGTGTGTGTGTGTGTGTGTGTGTGTGTGTGTGTGTGTGTGTGTGTGTGTGTGTGTGTGTGTGTGTGTGTGTGTGTGTGTGTGTGTGTGTGTGTGTGTGTGTGTGTGTGTGTGTGTGTGGTGTGTGTGTGTGTGTGTGTGGTGTGTGTGTGTGTGTGTGTGTGTGTGTGTGTGTGTGTGTGTGTGTGTGTGTGTGTGTGTGTGTGTGTGTGTGTGTGTGTGTGTGTGTGTGTGTGTGTGTGTGTGTGTGTACGGTGTGTGTGTGTGTGTGTGTGTGTGTGTGTGTGGTGTGTGTGTGTGTGTGTGTGTGTGTGTGTGTGTGTGTGTGTGTGTGTGTGTGTGTGTGTGTGTGTGTGTGTGTGTGTGTGTGTGTGTGTGTGTGTGTGTGTGTGTGTGTGTGTGTGTGTGTGTGTGTGTGTGTGTGTGTGTGTGTGTGTGTGTGTGTGTGGTGTGTGTATGGTGTGTGTATGGTGTGTGTGTGTGTGTATGGTGTGTGTATGGTGTGTGTATGGTGTGTGTATGGTGTGTGTGGTGTGTGTGGTGTGTGTGTGTGTGTGTGTGTGTGTGTGTGTGTGTGTGTGTGTGTGTGTGTGTGTGTGTGTGTGTGGTGTGTGTGTGTGTGTGTGTGTGTGTGTGTGTGTGTGTGTGTGTGTGTGTGTGTGTGTGTGTGTGTGAATGTGTGTGTGTGTGTGTGTGTGTGTGTGTGTATGTGTGTGTATGGTGTGTGTATGGTGTGTGTATGGTGTGTGTGTATGTGTCTTCCTGTCGACCTGCAGGCTCCTCAGGTCATTGTCAAACCCAGTAACACTGATCCAGCCCTGTGACTCACTTCCTGCTGTGGTCCTTCTGTAGCTCAGTTGGTAGAGCATGGCGCTTGTAACGCCAGAGTAGTGGGTTCGATTCCCGGGACCACCCATACGTAGAATGTATGCACACATGACTGTAAGTCGCTTTGGATAAAAGCGTCTGCTAAATGGCATATATTTTTTTATTTTTTTATTTTTTTTTTTTTATATGCAATGTGATCATTATGTAACCTGTACATTCCCTCTACGCTCCCTGTGGATAACGCACTTTAGTTTATGTTTATTCCTGAAAGTGGGCCTGAAAGTGGGCCTGAAAGTGGGCCTGAATGTGGGCCTGAAAGTGGGCCTGAAAGTGGGCCTGAAAGTGGGCCTGAAAGTGGGCCTGAAAGTGGGCCTGAATGTGGGCCTGAAAGTGGGCCTGAAAGTGGGCCTGAAAGTGGGCCTGAATGTGGGCCTGAAAGTGGGCCTGAATGTGGGCCGAACAGCACCATGAGTTGGAGTCAGTAGTTACCATCAGTTACCATCAATCATCAACGGGACCTATACACTGTCACACACACTGTCACACACACTGTCACACACTGTCACACACTGTCACACACACTGTCACACACACTGTCACACACACTGTCACACACACTGTCACACACTGTCACACACACTGTCACACACTGTCACACACTGTCACACATAGTCACACATTGTCACACACACTGTCACACACACTGTCACACACACTGTCACACACTGTCACACACACTGTCACACACTGTCACACACACTGACACACACACTGTCACACACTGACACACACACTGTCACACACTGACACACACACTGTCACACACTGACACACACACTGACACACACACTGTCACACACACTGTCACACACACTGTCACACACTGTCACACACACTGTCACACACTGTCACACACACTGTCACACACACTGTCACACACTGTCACACACTGTCACACACACTGTCACACACTGTCACACACACTGTCACACACACTGTCACACACACTGTCACACACACTGTCACACACTGTCACACACACTGTCACACTGACTTGGGGTTCAGCTCATCTCCTTCCTAAGAACAGACTTGGGGTTTCAGCTCATCTCCTTCCTAAGAACAGACTTGGGGTTCAGCTCATCTCCTTCCTAAGAACAGACTTGGGGTTTCAGCTCATCTCCTTCCTAAGAACAGACTTGGGTTTCAGCTCATCTCCTTCCTAAGAACAGACTTGGGTTTCAGCTCATCTCCTTCCTAAGAACAGACTTGGGTTTCAGCTCATCTCCTTCCTAAGAACAGACTTGGGTTTCAGCTCATCTCCTTCCTAAGAACAGACTTGGGTTTCAGCTCATCTCCTTCCTAAGAACAGACTTGGGGTTCAGCTCATCTCCTTCCTAAGAACAGACTTGGGGTTCAGCTCATCTCCTTCCTAAGAACAGACTTGGGTTTCAGCTCATCTCCTTCCTAAGAACAGACTTGGGTTTCAGCTCATCTCCTTCCTAAGAACAGACTTGGGGTTCAGCTCATCTCCTTCCTAAGAACAGACTTGGGGTTTCAGCTCATCTCCTTCCTAAGAACAGACTTTTGAGGTTTCAGCTCATCTCCTTCCTAAGAACAGACTTGGGTTCAGCTCATCTCCTTCCTAAGAACAGACTTGGGTTTCAGCTCAGAACCTTCCTAAGAACAGACTTGGGTTGTCAGCTCATCCTCAGACTTCCTAAGAACAGACCTGTGTTGTTCAGCCCTCAGACTCCTACCAGACCTGTGTTGTTAGTAAGGATATGGTGTGTGGTTAGATAAACTATTTGGTTACCGTTCATTCTAGTTCTGATGTGTTGTCTGTGAGATCAGGGATGCATGAAACATTGGCTAGACAGACCTGTGTTGTAGTCCCCTGTAGCAGACTAACACATACAGACCTGTATAGGGTTATCTGTGTGTAGCAAGCTGTGGAGAGAACAGATGCTGAACCAGTAGATGTCCTCCCCCCTGTGTTGTACACATACACACGTGTTGTTATTGTCTGTGTGCTGCAGAACTATCAGACCTGTGTTGGCCCTATATGTGTTGTAGTCCCTGCATATAGACCTGTGTTGTAGTCAGAAATGGACCTGTGTTCCCTAGTTAACCCCTGTAGCAGACTTCTATGAGACCTGTGTTGTAGTTAACCTTGTAGCAGACTTCTATAGACCTGTGTTGTAGTTAACCTTGTACAGACTTCTACAGACCTGTGTTGTAGTCAACCCTGTAGCAGACTTCTACCAGACCTGTGTTGTAGTTAACCCTGTAGCAGACTTCTACCAGACCTGTGTTGTAGTTAACCCTGTAGCAGACTTCTACCAGACCTGTGTTGTAGTTAACCCTGTAGCAGACTTCTACCAGACCTGTGTTGTAGTCAACCCTGTAGCAGACTTCTACCAGACCTGTGTTGTAGTTAACCCTGTAGCAGACTTCTACCAGACCTGTGTTGTAGTCTGCCCTGTAGCAGACTTCTATCAGACCTGTGTTGTAGTTAACCCTGTAGCAGACTTCTACCAGACCTGTGTTGTAGTCTAACCCTGTAGCAGACTTCTACCAGACCTGTGTTGTAGTTAACCCTGTAGCAGACTTCTACCAGACCTGTGTTGTAGTCAACCCTGTAGCAGACTTCTACCAGACCTGTGTTGTAGTTAACCCTGTAGCAGACTTCTACCAGACCTGTGTTGTAGTCAACCCTGTAGCAGACTTCTACCAGACCTGTGTTGTAGTTAACCCTGTAGCAGACTTCTACCAGACCTGTGTTGTAGTTAACCCTGTAGCAGACTTCTACCAGACCTGTGTTGTAGTCAACCCTGTAGCAGACTTCTACCAGACCTGTGTTGTAGTCAACCCTGTAGCAGACTTCTACCAGACCTGTGTTGTAGTTAACCCTGTAGCAGACTTCTACCAGATCTGTGTTGTAGTTAACCCTGTAGCAGACGAACACAGTAGACGAACATGAACACACTCCCTGCACAGGACAGGGGTCTTGGCTAAATGATATTTATACTCCTCAGTTATCATCACAAATTCACTAAAGCCCATTTTATTTTTATTTATTTATTTATTTCACCTTTATTTAACCAGGTAGGCAAGTTGAGAACAAGTTCTCATTTAAAATTGCGACCTGGCCAAGATAAAGCAAAGCAGTTCGACACATACAACGACACAGAGTTACACATGGAGTAAAACAAACATACAGTCAATAATACAGTATAAACAAGTCTATATACAATGTGAGCAAATGAGGTGAGAAGGGAGGTAAAGGCAAAAAAGGCCATGGTGGCAAAGTAAATACAATATAGCAAGTAAAACACTGGAATGGTAGTTTGAAGCGTGTCTATTTTTGCTGCGAGGAGGTGGTCAGTCTATAGAAAATACATTCCTGATCCTCACCAAGGGACATATAATCATCAATAGTACAGTAGACTTATACTCTCTCTGAACAGTTCAATAACAATAATAATAGATTGGATTGATATGTTTCCAGTGCTCAAAGCACTTTACATAACGTGTGTTCATACAGTATGTTATTCTGCCAAAGATACAGTGGGATTTCCTCCTCATTTACTATATCTGACCTCTGAGGATGAGGAGACCTCCCTTGTGAGGTCTTAGTACCAGGATGAGGGCTGTGAGAGTACCAGAAGGAGGAGATGAAGAACCTCCCTGGCTGTGAGGTCTTAGTACCAGAAGGAGGAGACCCTGGCTGTGATGGAGAACCTCCCTGGCTGTGAGGTCCAGGAGGAGGAGACATGAGTAGTACCAGGAGGAGGAGACATGAGAACCTCCCTGGCTGTGAGGTCTTAACCAGAAGGAGGAGACATGAAGAACCTCCCTGGCTGTGAGGTCTTAGTACCAGAAGGAGGAGATGAAGAACCTCCCTGGCTGTGAGGTCTTAGTACCAGAGAACCTCCCTGGCTGTGAGGTCTTAGTACCAGGAGGAGGAGAACCTCCCTGGCTGTGAGGTCTTAGTACCAGAGATCTTAGTACCAGAAGGAGATGAAGAACCTCCCTGGCTGTGAGGTCTTAGTACCAGAAGGAGGAGGAGGGCTGTGAGAGTACAGGATGAGAGAACCTCCCTGGCTGTGAGGTCTTAGTACCAGAAGGAGGAGATGAAGAACCTCCCTGGCTGTGAGGTCTTAGTACCAGAAGGAGGGCTGTGAGATGAAGAACCTCCCCCTGGCTGTGAGGTCTTAGTACCAGAAGGAGGAGAGATGAAGAACCTCCCTGGCTGTGAGGTCTTAGTACCAGAAGGAGGAGATGAAGAACCTCCCTGGCTGTGAGGTCTTAGTACCAGAAGGAGGAGACATGGGAACCTCCCTGGCTGTGAGGTCTTAGTACCAGAAGGAGGAGACATTCTCCTGAAGTGTGAACTTGTACACTTTCTTGCATGGATTTATTAACAATGGAAACTCCCCCTCCTTAGTACCAATGCTTCTGTGACCAATCCTATCCCTTTAAATGTATGATGGGGCGTGTCTTAGCAAGGGGGGAAAACTGGGATGTACACACACACACACAGGTCTTACCAGAAGGAGGAGACACCTCCCTGGCTGTGAGGTCTTACCAGGAGGAGGAGATGAAGAACAGGTCACACATGGAGAACAGGTCTTACCAGAAGGAGGAGATGAAGAACCTCCCTGGCTGTGAGGTCTTAGTACCAGAAGGAGGAGATGAAGAACCTCCCTGGCTGTGAGGTCTTACCAGAAGGAGGAGATGAAGAACACACCAGAAGGAGGAGACATGGGCACATCCCCATTCTCCTGAAGTGTGAACTTGTACACTTTCTTGCATGGATTTATTAACAATGGAAACTCCCTCCTGCCAATGCTTCTACCAATCCTATCCCTTTAAATGTATGATGGGCGTGTGCAAGGGGGAAAACTGGGATGTACACACACACACACACACACACACACACACACACACACACACACACACACACACACACACACACACACACACACCGTACAGCTGTAGTGGCACCCAGTCAACCCCTCATCTCCCTGGTTGGTCCCAGTTGGCTACGGCTGGCTGGCACATAAAGGCTCTTTATGTGTGTGTGTGTGTGTGTGTGTGTGTGTGTGTGTGTGTGTGTGTGTGTGTGTGTGTGTGTGTGTGTGTGTGTGTGTGTGTGTGTGTGTGTGTGTGTGTGTGTGTGTGTGTGTGAATGGGAGACCAGCGCAGCCTAGTATCCGACCTTTGACCTCTCTATGTCAAACGATTGAGGCTGGCGCCTGGCTGTGACTAAACAGGGTCGTGTTCAGTAGGCACAAAACAGGAGAACATTTTGAAACTGGGGAGGTTTTATCTGGACTAGTCCAATAACAATGCACATTTGCGTGCTGTTTTGGCACGTTATGCCCCACTAAACATGACCCTGGCTTGTGATTGGTCAATACAGTAGTAGGGATGCTACTGTCTCCACACAACAACAAAAAACATGAGAAGTATTTTTTCAGTCAGCTTATCTTTATAACTGTTACAACAAGCATTTTGCTACACACACGTGAATGTGAGCAATAGAATGTGATTTGATTTGAACTACAAAGACCCATAAAGCTGTAGGAAGACCCAGTCTTTCAGTCCATCACCCAGGATATTAGACTTGACAACTAGACATATTGACTGGATCCCTGGAAAGTCTTCCGCTTTTCCTTTTCCCAGAAAAGGGGAAGGAGTATCATTTTTCTTCCCTCAAAAAAGCTTAATTTTGGTGTTTTTCAAAGCAGGATGTAGTGAGGCTCTCTGTTGAAGCTGAACTTTTCAGCACAGCTTTTAGACCTGTACAAACAGACAGTTGTTTGACATACCTGGGTTGGTTGTGGCCTCTGATAATTGAAAAGCTTTACTGTCAACTCGAAGCCCTCCCCTTTCCCTCTCTGCCTTCTGCCTTCCAGAACTACCGGAATGTTCCACCTCCAGGCTCTGGAGATATTAGAATCCATTGTGTTGTGGGGACTCTTTTCTGTCTCTGTCTCAGTGCAGATAATTATAGCTATGGTTGGTTTTCCTCTTTTTGCTGACTATGAAAGAAACTAGTATCTTTTAGTTTCTGCATAACTTAGGGGCTCAGGATGAGCTTCTGTGTGTTTATGTATTGAAAAGAGGAACAAATTAACAAAAATTACCTTCAAATGTGAAGTTCGTATTTATTTTATTTTTTCAGGTAATGATCAGTTTGAGGATTGCGGAGGCGAGGACGAGGTTGGCCCCCCTCTACCTTGACCCTGCGGCTAGCGCTATTTGATCATAGTTGATCCGGATGTTCCCTCGGGCTGACAGGGCAACTCAAACAAAGTCAGTCTCCCTAGGTCCCAGATAGCGTGCTATTCCTTACATAGTGCACCGTGGGCCCTGGTCAAAAGTAGTGCACTATGCAGGGCATAGGGTGCCATTGTCTGTTAGGCAGCCCTGTGACTGTTCCAACAGGTGGCTTGAACACACAGATTTATCATCTACAATTATCAACGCCTCTGACCCTGACCTGCCTATAACCTGTCTATGACCTGCCTATAACCTGTCTATAACCTGTCTATGACCTGTCTATAACCTGTCTATGACCTGCCTATAACCTGTCTATAACCTGTCTATGACCTGACTATAACCTGTCTATGACCTGCCTATAACCTGTCTATGACCTGCCTATAACCTGTCTATGACCTGCCTATAACCTGTCTATAACCTGTCTATGACCTGCCTATAACCTGTCTATGACCTGTCTATAACCTGTCTATGACCTGCCTATAACCTGTCTATGACCTGCCTATAACCTGCCTATAACCTGTCTATAACCTGTCTATGACCTGCCTATAACCTGTCTATAACATATCTATGACCTGCCTATAACCTGCCTATAACCTGTCTATAACCTGTCTATAACCTGCCTATGACCTGCCTATAACCTGTCTATAACCTGTCTATAACCTGTCTATGACCTGCCAATAACCTGTCTATGACCTGCCTATAACCTGTCTATAACCTGTCTATAACCTGTCTATGACCTGACTATTATACCCTGATGAAGACAGCTTGGCTGTCGAAATGTTGGTAATTACATTTGTGCATCTGAGCTCTCTTTTATTTTCAAGTTTTCTACTCCGCTAGCCAGCACCTCGCCTAAATAGATGTGCATTTATTTTTCTTCTAGTATGACCTGACTGTGACCTAACTGGTTAAAGGCCCACTCCTTCATTGGAAAACAACAAAGCAGTAGCCCTGTGTCACGCCTTGACCTTAGAGATCCTCATTATTCTCTATGCTTGGTTCGGTCAGGGTGTGACTCGGGTGGGAAAGTCTATGTTTTCTGTTTCTTTGTTTTTGGCTGTGTGTGTGTGTGTGTGTGTGTGTGTGTGTGTGTGTGTGTGTGTGTGTGTGTGTGTGTGTGTGTGTGTGTGTGTGTGTGTGTGTGTGTGTGTGTGTGTGTGTGTGTGTGTGTGTGGTTCCCAATCAGAGGCAGCTGTCTATCGTTGTCTCTGATTGGGGATCACATATAAGTTGTAATTTTCCACTTGGGATTTGTGGGATCTTGTTTTCTGTTTAGTTGCTGTTGCCTTATAGAACTGGGCGCTTTTGTTTTTTTTGTCTTTGTTATTTTTGTTTGGTGTCATCAATAAAAATACAATGTACGCCTACCACACTGCGCCTTGGTCTGCTCAATCTGCCAACGAGAGCCACTACACCCTGCCACGCTGCGCCTTGGTCTGCTCAATCTGCCACGCCACTACACCCTGCCACACTGCACCTTGGTCTGCTCAATCTGCCAACGAGCCAACCCTGCCACACTGCAGTCTGCTCAATCTGCCACTACACCCTGCTGCACCTTGGTCTGCTCAATCTGCCAACGAGAGCCACTACACCCTGCCACGCTGCGCCTTGGTCTGCTCAATCTGCCAACGAGAGCCACTACACCCTGCCACGCTGCACCTTGGTCTGCTCAATCTGCCAACGAGACTACACCCTGCCACGCCACCTTGGTCTGCTCAATCTGCACCCACTGCCACGCTGCACCTTGGTCTGCTCAATCTGCCAACGAGAGCCACTACACCCTGCCACGCTCTTGGTCTGCTCAATCTGCCAACGAGAGCCACTACACCCTGCCACGCTGCGCCTTGGTCTGCTCAATCTGCCACGCTGCACCTTGGTCTGCTCAATCTGCCAACGAGAGCTGCACCTTGGTCTGCTCAGCCACTACACCCTGCCACGCTGCTGCTCAATCTGCCTTGCCACGTCTTGGTCTGCTCAATCTGCCAACGAGAGCCACTACACCCTGCCACGCTGCACCTTGGTCTGCTCAATCTGCCAACGAGAGCCACTACACCCTGCCACGCTGCACCTTGGTCTGCTCAATCTGCCAACGAGAGCCACTACACCCTGCCACGCTGCGCCTTGGTCTGCTCAATCTGCCAACGAGAGCCACTGCCACGCTTTGGTCTACTCAATCTGCCAACGAGAGCCACTACACCCTACCACGCTGCTGGTCTGCTCAATCTGCCAACGAGCCACTACACCCTGCCACGCTGCACCTTGGTCTGCTCAATCTGCCAACGAGAGCCACTACACCCTGCCACGCTGCGCCTTGGTCTGCTCAATCTGCCAACGAGAGCCACTACACCCTGCCACGCTGCGCTCAATCTGCCAACGGTCTACTGCAATCTGCCAATCTGCCAGCCACTACACCCTGCCACGCTGCACCTTGGTCTGCTCAATCTGCCAATCTGCCAACGAGAGCCACTACACCCTGCCACGCTGCACCTTGGTCTGCTCAATCTGCCAACGAGAGCCACTACACCCTGCCACGCTGCACCTTGGTCTACTCAATCTGCCAACGAGAGCCGCTACACCCTGCCACGCTGCACCTTGGTCTGCTCAATCTGCCAACGAGAGCCACTACACCCTGCCACGCTGCACCTTGGTCTGCTCAATCTGCCACTCTGTTTGGTATAAAACAAAGGGATGGTGTTGGAGAAATGTAACTGTGAAATGCATTCCTCATGGACTATTATCGGCATCTCTCATAGGAGAACCAGACGATGCTGACCTTACCGTGACCTGAGTACTGTATGATCCCTCAGGATAACTGATGTTAAAGGTCCAGCTGACCAACAACTCATTCTTTTTGAATTATTTTATGTTTCAAAAAGTTTTATTTACAAAAACTCTGAATTCCTAGAATGTAACGGGAGAAGAATTGCGAGAAGGCATTCCAGATCCTGTGTCTGAGAGCTCAGTTTGTTGATGTTTTGTATACGTTGTACATACGTTCTGAACATGAATCCCTTCTGAGAACAGGCAGCTATTTAACCCTAAACCAACACATGGCCACGACCCGATATAGACTACATACCAGCATTGCCTTCAGTTAGCAGATTGTTCTGTAAGTGTAAGATTGGAGACATTCTAAGATTCTTCTGTGGTTAGGTCTCAATAGGAATCTCCATTCTGGGATTGTGGCCTTAGTTGTTTATATACAACAGTGGGCCTTCTGTCTAACCTAGCATGGTTCAGTAGACAAAACACTGAAATAGCAGATCTGTATTTGTTGACCAAATAGACGCAAATACGACATGAAACCACACGAGGATGGTTTGTTGAATGAACACTGAGAGACCATAGAGGTTCAACAACCTAATAATATTGACTGGGAGGGAAGAGAGATAATGTATCTACTATACTCTGGTTTAGAGACCCACCAGGGTTTTACTGACTGGTTCCCCCTTTGGCTGAAAGAGACAGGGTTTTGTTACTCTGGTTTAGAGACCCACCAGGGTTTTACTGACTGGTTCCCCATTTGGCTTAAAGAGACAGGGTTTTGTTACTCTGGTTTAGAGACCCACC